>NW_028115146.1:0-36091 GCF_964273445.1 Streptopelia decaocto
GGGACAAAATTGGAAAATTTTTAAGGGACTTTGAAAAAATTTCAACTGGAATTTTAGCAATTTTTTGACGTGAAATTGTAAACATGTGGCCATGGATTTTGAAAATTCTAGAGAGAATTTTAAAAGCTTCAAGAGAATTTCAACGATTTTGAGAGGGATTTGAAAAGTTTCAATGGGAATGGGAAGAATTGGGACAAAAATTGGAAAATTTTTAAGGGACTTTGAAAAAATTTCAGCTGGAATTTTAGCAATTTTTTACGTGAAATTGTAAACATGTGGCCATGGATTTTGAAAATTCTAGAGAGAATTTTAAAAGCTTCAAGAGAATTTCAACAATTTTGAGAGGGATTTGAAAAGTTTCAATGGGAATGGGAAGAATTGGGACAAAAATTGGAAAATTTTTAAGGGACTTTGAAAAAATTTCAACTGGAATTTTAGCAATTTTTTGATGTGAAATTGTAAACATGTGGCCATGGATTTTGAAAATTCTAGAGAGAATTTTAAAAGCTTCAAGAGAATTTCAACAATTTTGAGAGGGATTTGAAAAGTTTCAATGGGAATGGGAAGAATTGGGACAAAAATTGGAAAATTTTTAAGGGACTTTGAAAAAATTTCAACTGGAATTTTAGCCATTTTTTGACGTGAAATTGTAAACATGTTGAAGTGGATTTTGAAAATTCTAGAGAGAATTTTAAAAGCTTCAAGAGAATTTCAACAATTTTGAGAGGGATTTGAAAAGTTTCAATGGGAATGGGAAGAATTGGGACAAAAATTGGAAAATTTTTAAGGGACTTTGAAAAAATTTCAACTGGAATTTTAGCAATTTTTTGACGTGAAATTGTAAACATGTTGAAGTGGATTTTGAAAATTCTAGAGAGAATTTTAAAAGCTTCAAGAGAATTTCAACAATTTTGAGAGGGATTTGAAAAGTTTCAATGGGAATGGGAAGAATTGGGACAAAAATTGGAAAATTTTTAAGGGACTTTGAAAAAATTTCAACTGGAATTTTAGCCATTTTTTTATGTGAAATTGTAAACATGTGGACATGGATTTTGAAAATTCTAGAGAGAATTTTAAAAGCTTCAAGAGAATTTCAACAATTTTGAGAGGGATTTGAAAAGTTTCAATGGGAATGGGAAGAATTGGGACAAAAATTGGAAAATTTTTAAGGGACTTTGAAAAAATTTCAACTGGAATTTTAGCCATTTTTTTATGTGAAATTGTAAACATGTGGCCATGGATTTTGAAAATTCTAGAGAGAATTTTAAAAGCTTCAAGAGAATTTCAACAATTTTGAGAGGGATTTGAAAAGTTTCAATGGGAATGGGAAGAATTGGGACAAAAATTGGAAAATTTTTAAGGGACTTTGAAAAAATTTCAACTGGAATTTTAGCCATTTTTTTATGTGAAATTGTAAACATGTGGCCATGGATTTTGAAAATTCTAGAGAGAATTTTAAAAGCTTCAAGAGAATTTCAACAATTTTGAGAGGGATTTGAAAAGTTTCAATGGGAATGGGAAGAATTGGGACAAAAATTGGAAAATTTTTAAGGGACTTTGAAAAAATTTCAACTGGAATTTTAGCCATTTTTTGACGTGAAATTGTAAACATGTGGACATGGATTTTGAAAATTCTAGAGAGAATTTTAAAAGCTTCAAGAGAATTTCAACAATTTGGAGAGGGATTTGAAAAGTTTCAATGGGAATGGGAAGAATTGGGACAAAAATTGGAAAATTTTTAAGGGACTTTGAAAAAATTTCAACTGGAATTTTAGCCATTTTTTGACGTGAAATTGTAAACATGTGGCCATGGATTTTGAAAATTCTAGAGAGAATTTTAAAAGCTTCAAGAGAATTTCAACAATTTTGAGAGGGATTTGAAAAGTTTCAATGGGAATGGGAAGAATTGGGACAAAAATTGGAAAATTTTTAAGGGACTTTGAAAAAATTTCAACTTTAATTTTAGCAATTTTTTGACGTGAAATTGTAAACATGTGGACATGGATTTTGAAAATTCTAGAGAGAATTTTAAAAGCTTCAAGAGAATTTCAACAATTTTGAGAGGGATTTGAAAAGTTTCAATGGGAATGGGAAGAATTGGGACAAAAATTGGAAAATTTTTAAGGGACTTTGAAAAAATTTCAACTGGAATTTTAGCCATTTTTTGACGTGAAATTGTAAACATGTGGCCATGGATTTTGAAAATTCTAGAGAGAATTTTAAAAGCTTCAAGAGAATTTCAACAATTTTGAGAGGGATTTGAAAAGTTTCAATGGGAATGGGAAGAATTGGGACAAAAATTGGAAAATTTTTAAGGGACTTTGAAAAAATTTCAACTGGAATTTTAGCAATTTTTTGACGTGAAATTGTAAACATGTGGACATGGATTTTGAAAATTCTAGAGAGAATTTTAAAAGCTTCAAGAGAATTTCAACAATTTTGAGAGGGATTTGAAAAGTTTCAATGGGAATGGGAAGAATTGGAACAAAAATTGGAAAATTTTTAAGGGACTTTGAAAAAATTTCAACTGGAATTTTAGCAATTTTTTTATGTGAAATTGTAAACATGTGGACATGGATTTTGAAAATTCTAGAGAGAATTTTAAAAGCTTCAAGAGAATTTCAACAATTTCGAGAGGGATTTGAAAAGTTTCAATGGGAATGGGAAGAATTGGAACAAAAATTGGAAAATTTTTAAGGGACTTTGAAAAAATTTCAACTGGAATTTTAGCCATTTTTTTATGTGAAATTGTAAACATGTGGACATGGATTTTGAAAATTCTAGAGAGAATTTTAAAAGCTTCAAGAGAATTTCAACAATTTCGAGAGGGATTTGAAAAGTTTCAATGGGAATGGGAAGAATTGGGACAAAATTGGAAAATTTTTAAGGGACTTTGAAAAAATTTCAACTGGAATTTTAGCAATTTTTTGACGTGAAATTGTAAACATGTGGCCATGGATTTTGAAAATTCTAGAGAGAATTTTAAAAGCTTCAAGAGAATTTCAACAATTTTGAGAGGGATTTGAAAAGTTTCAATGGGAATGGGAAGAATTGGGGCAAAAATTGGAAAATTTTTAAGGGACTTTGAAAAAATTTCAGCTGGAATTTTAGCAATTTTTTTACGTGAAATTGTAAACATGTGGCCATGGATTTTGAAAATTCTAGAGAGAATTTTAAAAGCTTCAAGAGAATTTCAACAATTTTGAGAGGGATTTGAAAAGTTTCAATGGGAATGGGAAGAATTGGGACAAAAATTGGAAAATTTTTAAGGGACTTTGAAAAAATTTCAACTTTAATTTTAGCAATTTTTTGATGTGAAATTGTAAACATGTGGCCATGGATTTTGAAAATTCTAGAGAGAATTTTAAAAGCTTCAAGAGAATTTCAACAATTTTGAGAGGGATTTGAAAAGTTTCAATGGGAATGGGAAGAATTGGGACAAAAATTGGAAAATTTTTAAGGGACTTTGAAAAAATTTCAACTGGAATTTTAGCAATTTTTTTATGTGAAATTGTAAACATGTGGACATGGATTTTGAAAATTCTAGAGAGAATTTTAAAAGCTTCAAGAGAATTTCAACAATTTCGAGAGGGATTTGAAAAGTTTCAATGGGAATGGGAAGAATTGGAACAAAAATTGGAAAATTTTTAAGGGACTTTGAAAAAATTTCAACTGGAATTTTAGCAATTTTTTTATGTGAAATTGTAAACATGTGGACATGGATTTTGAAAATTCTAGAGAGAATTTTAAAAGCTTCAAGAGAATTTCAACAATTTCGAGAGGGATTTGAAAAGTTTCAATGGGAATGGGAAGAATTGGGACAAAATTGGAAAATTTTTAAGGGACTTTGAAAAAATTTCAACTGGAATTTTAGCAATTTTTTGACGTGAAATTGTAAACATGTGGCCATGGATTTTGAAAATTCTAGAGAGAATTTTAAAAGCTTCAAGAGAATTTCAACAATTTTGAGAGGGATTTGAAAAGTTTCAATGGGAATGGGAAGAATTGGGGCAAAAATTGGAAAACTTTTAAGGGACTTTGAAAAAATTTCAGCTGGAATTTTAGCAATTTTTTTACGTGAAATTGTAAACATGTGGCCATGGATTTTGAAAATTCTAGAGAGAATTTTAAAAGCTTCAAGAGAATTTCAACAATTTTGAGAGGGATTTGAAAAGTTTCAATGGGAATGGGAAGAATTGGGACAAAAATTGGAAAATTTTTAAGGGACTTTGAAAAAATTTCAACTTTAATTTTAGCAATTTTTTGATGTGAAATTGTAAACATGTGGCCATGGATTTTGAAAATTCTAGAGAGAATTTTAAAAGCTTCAAGAGAATTTCAACAATTTTGAGAGGGATTTGAAAAGTTTCAATGGGAATGGGAAGAATTGGGACAAAAATTGGAAAATTTTTAAGGGACTTTGAAAAAATTTCAACTGGAATTTTAGCAATTTTTTGACGTGAAATTGTAAACATGTGGACATGGATTTTGAAAATTCTAGAGAGAATTTTAAAAGCTTCAAGAGAATTTCAACAATTTTGAGAGGGATTTGAAAAGTTTCAATGGGAATGGGAAGAATTGGGACAAAAATTGGAAAATTTTTAAGGGACTTTGAAAAAATTTCAACTGGAATTTTAGCAATTTTTTGACGTGAAATTGTAAACATGTGGACATGGATTTTGAAAATTCTAGAGAGAATTTTAAAAGCTTCAAGAGAATTTCAACAATTTTGAGAGGGATTTGAAAAGTTTCAATGGGAATGGGAAGAATTGGGACAAAAATTGGAAAATTTTTAAGGGACTTTGAAAAAATTTCAACTGGAATTTTAGCCATTTTTTTATGTGAAATTGTAAACATGTGGACATGGATTTTGAAAATTCTAGAGAGAATTTTAAAAGCTTCAAGAGAATTTCAACGATTTTGAGAGGGATTTGAAAAGTTTCAATGGGAATGGGAAGAATTGGGACAAAAATTGGAAAATTTTTAAGGGACTTTGAAAAAATTTCAACTGGAATTTTAGCCATTTTTTGACGTGAAATTGTAAACATGTGGACATGGATTTTGAAAATTCTAGAGAGAATTTTAAAAGCTTCAAGAGAATTTCAACAATTTTGAGAGGGATTTGAAAAGTTTCAATGGGAATGGGAAGAATTGGGACAAAAATTGGAAAATTTTTAAGGGACTTTGAAAAAATTTCAGCTGGAATTTTAGCAATTTTTTTACGTGAAATTGTAAACATGTGGACATGGATTTTGAAAATTCTAGAGAGAATTTTAAAAGCTTCAAGAGAATTTCAACAATTTTGAGAGGGATTTGAAAAGTTTCAATGGGAATGGGAAGAATTGGGACAAAAATTGGAAAATTTTTAAGGGACTTTGAAAAAATTTCAACTGGAATTTTAGCCATTTTTTGACGTGAAATTGTAACCATGTGGCCATGGATTTTGAAAATTCTAGAGAGAATTTTAAAAGCTTCAAGAGAATTTCAACAATTTTGAGAGGGATTTGAAAAGTTTCAATGGGAATGGGAAGAATTGGGACAAAAATTGGAAAATTTTTAAGGGACTTTGAAAAAATTTCAACTGGAATTTTAGCCATTTTTTGACGTGAAATTGTAAACATGTGGCCATGGATTTTGAAAATTCTAGAGAGAATTTTAAAAGCTTCAAGAGAATTTCAACAATTTGGAGAGGGATTTGAAAAGTTTCAATGGGAATGGGAAGAATTGGGACAAAAATTGGAAAATTTTTAAGGGACTTTGAAAAAATTTCAACTGGAATTTTAGCAATTTTTTGATGTGAAATTGTAAACATGTGGCCATGGATTTTGAAAATTCTAGAGAGAATTTTAAAAGCTTCAAGAGAATTTCAACAATTTTGAGAGGGATTTGAAAAGTTTCAATGGGAATGGGAAGAATTGGGGCAAAAATTGGAAAATTTTTAAGGGACTTTGAAAAAATTTCAGCTGGAATTTTAGCAATTTTTTTACGTGAAATTGTAAACATGTGGCCATGGATTTTGAAAATTCTAGAGAGAATTTTAAAAGCTTCAAGAGAATTTCAACAATTTTGAGAGGGATTTGAAAAGTTTCAATGGGAATGGGAAGAATTGGGACAAAAATTGGAAAATTTTTAAGGGACTTTGAAAAAATTTCAACTTTAATTTTAGCAATTTTTTGATGTGAAATTGTAAACATGTGGCCATGGATTTTGAAAATTCTAGAGAGAATTTTAAAAGCTTCAAGAGAATTTCAACAATTTTGAGAGGGATTTGAAAAGTTTCAATGGGAATGGGAAGAATTGGGACAAAAATTGGAAAATTTTTAAGGGACTTTGAAAAAATTTCAACTGGAATTTTAGCAATTTTTTTATGTGAAATTGTAAACATGTGGACATGGATTTTGAAAATTCTAGAGAGAATTTTAAAAGCTTCAAGAGAATTTCAACAATTTCGAGAGGGATTTGAAAAGTTTCAATGGGAATGGGAAGAATTGGAACAAAAATTGGAAAATTTTTAAGGGACTTTGAAAAAATTTCAACTGGAATTTTAGCAATTTTTTTATGTGAAATTGTAAACATGTGGACATGGATTTTGAAAATTCTAGAGAGAATTTTAAAAGCTTCAAGAGAATTTCAACAATTTCGAGAGGGATTTGAAAAGTTTCAATGGGAATGGGAAGAATTGGGACAAAATTGGAAAATTTTTAAGGGACTTTGAAAAAATTTCAACTGGAATTTTAGCAATTTTTTGACGTGAAATTGTAAACATGTGGCCATGGATTTTGAAAATTCTAGAGAGAATTTTAAAAGCTTCAAGAGAATTTCAACAATTTTGAGAGGGATTTGAAAAGTTTCAATGGGAATGGGAAGAATTGGGGCAAAAATTGGAAAACTTTTAAGGGACTTTGAAAAAATTTCAGCTGGAATTTTAGCAATTTTTTTACGTGAAATTGTAAACATGTGGCCATGGATTTTGAAAATTCTAGAGAGAATTTTAAAAGCTTCAAGAGAATTTCAACAATTTTGAGAGGGATTTGAAAAGTTTCAATGGGAATGGGAAGAATTGGGACAAAAATTGGAAAATTTTTAAGGGACTTTGAAAAAATTTCAACTTTAATTTTAGCAATTTTTTGATGTGAAATTGTAAACATGTGGCCATGGATTTTGAAAATTCTAGAGAGAATTTTAAAAGCTTCAAGAGAATTTCAACAATTTTGAGAGGGATTTGAAAAGTTTCAATGGGAATGGGAAGAATTGGGACAAAAATTGGAAAATTTTTAAGGGACTTTGAAAAAATTTCAACTGGAATTTTAGCAATTTTTTGACGTGAAATTGTAAACATGTGGACATGGATTTTGAAAATTCTAGAGAGAATTTTAAAAGCTTCAAGAGAATTTCAACAATTTTGAGAGGGATTTGAAAAGTTTCAATGGGAATGGGAAGAATTGGGACAAAAATTGGAAAATTTTTAAGGGACTTTGAAAAAATTTCAACTGGAATTTTAGCAATTTTTTGACGTGAAATTGTAAACATGTGGACATGGATTTTGAAAATTCTAGAGAGAATTTTAAAAGCTTCAAGAGAATTTCAACAATTTTGAGAGGGATTTGAAAAGTTTCAATGGGAATGGGAAGAATTGGGACAAAAATTGGAAAATTTTTAAGGGACTTTGAAAAAATTTCAACTGGAATTTTAGCCATTTTTTTATGTGAAATTGTAAACATGTGGACATGGATTTTGAAAATTCTAGAGAGAATTTTAAAAGCTTCAAGAGAATTTCAACGATTTTGAGAGGGATTTGAAAAGTTTCAATGGGAATGGGAAGAATTGGGACAAAAATTGGAAAATTTTTAAGGGACTTTGAAAAAATTTCAACTGGAATTTTAGCCATTTTTTGACGTGAAATTGTAAACATGTGGACATGGATTTTGAAAATTCTAGAGAGAATTTTAAAAGCTTCAAGAGAATTTCAACAATTTTGAGAGGGATTTGAAAAGTTTCAATGGGAATGGGAAGAATTGGGACAAAAATTGGAAAATTTTTAAGGGACTTTGAAAAAATTTCAGCTGGAATTTTAGCAATTTTTTTACGTGAAATTGTAAACATGTGGACATGGATTTTGAAAATTCTAGAGAGAATTTTAAAAGCTTCAAGAGAATTTCAACAATTTTGAGAGGGATTTGAAAAGTTTCAATGGGAATGGGAAGAATTGGGACAAAAATTGGAAAATTTTTAAGGGACTTTGAAAAAATTTCAACTGGAATTTTAGCCATTTTTTGACGTGAAATTGTAACCATGTGGCCATGGATTTTGAAAATTCTAGAGAGAATTTTAAAAGCTTCAAGAGAATTTCAACAATTTTGAGAGGGATTTGAAAAGTTTCAATGGGAATGGGAAGAATTGGGACAAAAATTGGAAAATTTTTAAGGGACTTTGAAAAAATTTCAACTGGAATTTTAGCCATTTTTTGACGTGAAATTGTAAACATGTGGCCATGGATTTTGAAAATTCTAGAGAGAATTTTAAAAGCTTCAAGAGAATTTCAACAATTTGGAGAGGGATTTGAAAAGTTTCAATGGGAATGGGAAGAATTGGGACAAAAATTGGAAAATTTTTAAGGGACTTTGAAAAAATTTCAACTGGAATTTTAGCAATTTTTTGATGTGAAATTGTAAACATGTGGCCATGGATTTTGAAAATTCTAGAGAGAATTTTAAAAGCTTCAAGAGAATTTCAACAATTTTGAGAGGGATTTGAAAAGTTTCAATGGGAATGGGAAGAATTGGGACAAAAATTGGAAAATTTTTAAGGGACTTTGAAAAAATTTCAACTGGAATTTTAGCCATTTTTTGACGTGAAATTGTAAACATGTGGACATGGATTTTGAAAATTCTAGAGAGAATTTTAAAAGCTTCAAGAGAATTTCAACAATTTTGAGAGGGATTTGAAAAGTTTCAATGGGAATGGGAAGAATTGGGACAAAAATTGGAAAATTTTTAAGGGACTTTGAAAAAATTTCAACTGGAATTTTAGCCATTTTTTTATGTGAAATTGTAAACATGTGGCCATGGATTTTGAAAATTCTAGAGAGAATTTTAAAAGCTTCAAGAGAATTTCAACAATTTTGAGAGGGATTTGAAAAGTTTCAATGGGAATGGGAAGAATTGGGACAAAAATTGGAAAATTTTTAAGGGACTTTGAAAAAATTTCAACTGGAATTTTAGCCATTTTTTTATGTGAAATTGTAAACATGTGGCCATGGATTTTGAAAATTCTAGAGAGAATTTTAAAAGCTTCAAGAGAATTTCAACAATTTTGAGAGGGATTTGAAAAGTTTCAATGGGAATGGGAAGAATTGGGACAAAAATTGGAAAATTTTTAAGGGACTTTGAAAAAATTTCAACTGGAATTTTAGCCATTTTTTGATGTGAAATTGTAAACATGTGGCCATGGATTTTGAAAATTCTAGAGAGAATTTTAAAAGCTTCAAGAGAATTTCAACAATTTTGAGAGGGATTTGAAAAGTTTCAATGGGAATGGGAAGAATTGGGACAAAAATTGGAAAACTTTTAAGGGACTTTGAAAAAATTTCAACTGGAATTTTAGCCATTTTTTGACGTGAAATTGTAAACATGTGGCCATGGATTTTGAAAATTCTAGAGAGAATTTTAAAAGCTTCAAGAGAATTTCAACAATTTTGAGAGGGATTTGAAAAGTTTCAATGGGAATGGGAAGAATTGGGACAAAAATTGGAAAATTTTTAAGGGACTTTGAAAAAATTTCAACTTTAATTTTAGCAATTTTTTGATGTGAAATTGTAAACATGTGGACATGGATTTTGAAAATTCTAGAGAGAATTTTAAAAGCTTCAAGAGAATTTCAACAATTTGGAGAGGGATTTGAAAAGTTTCAATGGGGATGGGAAGAATTGGGACAAAAATTGGAAAATTTTTAAGGGACTTTGAAAAAATTTCAACTGGAATTTTAGCAATTTTTTTATGTGAAATTGTAAACATGTGGACATGGATTTTGAAAATTCTAGAGAGAATTTTAAAAGCTTCAAGAGAATTTCAACAATTTTGAGAGGGATTTGAAAAGTTTCAATGGGAATGGGAAGAATTGGGACAAAAATTGGAAAATTTTTAAGGGACTTTGAAAAAATTTCAACTGGAATTTTAGCCATTTTTTTATGTGAAATTGTAAACATGTGGACATGGATTTTGAAAATTCTAGAGAGAATTTTAAAAGCTTCAAGAGAATTTCAACAATTTTGAGAGGGATTTGAAAAGTTTCAATGGGAATGGGAAGAATTGGGACAAAAATTGGAAAATTTTTAAGGGACTTTGAAAAAATTTCAACTGGAATTTTAGCCATTTTTTTATGTGAAATTGTAAACATGTGGCCATGGATTTTGAAAATTCTAGAGAGAATTTTAAAAGCTTCAAGAGAATTTCAACAATTTTGAGAGGGATTTGAAAAGTTTCAATGGGAATGGGAAGAATTGGGACAAAAATTGGAAAATTTTTAAGGGACTTTGAAAAAATTTCAACTGGAATTTTAGCCATTTTTTTATGTGAAATTGTAAACATGTGGCCATGGATTTTGAAAATTCTAGAGAGAATTTTAAAAGCTTCAAGAGAATTTCAACAATTTTGAGAGGGATTTGAAAAGTTTCAATGGGAATGGGAAGAATTGGGACAAAAATTGGAAAATTTTTAAGGGACTTTGAAAAAATTTCAACTTTAATTTTAGCAATTTTTTGATGTGAAATTGTAAACATGTGGCCATGGATTTTGAAAATTCTAGAGAGAATTTTAAAAGCTTCAAGAGAATTTCAACAATTTTGAGAGGGATTTGAAAAGTTTCAATGGGAATGGGAAGAATTGGGACAAAAATTGGAAAATTTTTAAGGGACTTTGAAAAAATTTCAACTGGAATTTTAGCCATTTTTTGACGTGAAATTGTAAACATGTGGCCATGGATTTTGAAAATTCTAGAGAGAATTTTAAAAGCTTCAAGAGAATTTCAACAATTTTGAGAGGGATTTGAAAAGTTTCAATGGGAATGGGAAGAATTGGGACAAAAATTGGAAAATTTTTAAGGGACTTTGAAAAAATTTCAGCTGGAATTTTAGCAATTTTTTGACGTGAAATTGTAAACATGTGGACATGGATTTTGAAAATTCTAGAGAGAATTTTAAAAGCTTCAAGAGAATTTCAACAATTTTGAGAGGGATTTGAAAAGTTTCAATGGGAATGGGAAGAATTGGAACAAAAATTGGAAAATTTTTAAGGGACTTTGAAAAAATTTCAACTGGAATTTTAGCAATTTTTTAATGTGAAATTGTAAACATGTGGACATGGATTTTGAAAATTCTAGAGAGAATTTTAAAAGCTTCAAGAGAATTTCAACAATTTTGAGAGGGATTTGAAAAGTCTCAATGGGAATGGGAAGAATTGGGACAAAAATTGGAAAATTTTTAAGGGACTTTGAAAAAATTTCAACTGGAATTTTAGCCATTTTTTGACGTGAAATTGTAAACATGTGGCCATGGATTTTGAAAATTCTAGAGAGAATTTTAAAAGCTTCAAGAGAATTTCAACAATTTTGAGAGGGATTTGAAAAGTTTCAATGGGAATGGGAAGAATTGGGACAAAAATTGGAAAACTTTTAAGGGACTTTGAAAAAATTTCAGCTGGAATTTTAGCAATTTTTTTACGTGAAATTGTAAACATGTGGCCATGGATTTTGAAAATTCTAGAGAGAATTTTAAAAGCTTCAAGAGAATTTCAACAATTTTGAGAGGGATTTGAAAAGTTTCAATGGGAATGGGAAGAATTGGGACAAAAATTGGAAAATTTTTAAGGGACTTTGAAAAAATTTCAACTTTAATTTTAGCAATTTTTTGACGTGAAATTGTAAACATGTGGCCATGGATTTTGAAAATTCTAGAGAGAATTTTAAAAGCTTCAAGAGAATTTCAACAATTTTGAGAGGGATTTGAAAAGTTTCAATGGGAATGGGAAGAATTGGGACAAAAATTGGAAAATTTTTAAGGGACTTTGAAAAAATTTCAACTGGAATTTTAGCCATTTTTTGACGTGAAATTGTAAACATGTGGCCATGGATTTTGAAAATTCTAGAGAGAATTTTAAAAGCTTCAAGAGAATTTCAACAATTTTGAGAGGGATTTGAAAAGTTTCAATGGGAATGGGAAGAATTGGGACAAAAATTGGAAAATTTTTAAGGGACTTTGAAAAAATTTCAACTGGAATTTTAGCAATTTTTTGACGTGAAATTGTAAACATGTGGACATGGATTTTGAAAATTCTAGAGAGAATTTTAAAAGCTTCAACAGAATTTCAACAATTTTGAGAGGGATTTGAAAAGTTTCAATGGGAATGGGAAGAATTGGGACAAAAATTGGAAAACTTTTAAGGGACTTTGAAAAAATTTCAACTGGAATTTTAGCCATTTTTTTATGTGAAATTGTAAACATGTGGACATGGATTTTGAAAATTCTAGAGAGAATTTTAAAAGCTTCAAGAGAATTTCAACAATTTTGAGAGGGATTTGAAAAGTTTCAATGGGAATGGGAAGAATTGGGACAAAAATTGGAAAACTTTTAAGGGACTTTGAAAAAATTTCAACTGGAATTTTAGCCATTTTTTGACGTGAAATTGTAAACATGTTGAAGTGGATTTTGAAAATTCTAGAGAGAATTTTAAAAGCTTCAAGAGAATTTCAACAATTTTGAGAGGGATTTGAAAAGTTTCAATGGGAATGGGAAGAATTGGGACAAAAATTGGAAAATTTTTAAGGGACTTTGAAAAAATTTCAACTGGAATTTTAGCAATTTTTTTTATGTGAAATTGTAAACATGTGGCCATGGGTTTTGAAAATTCTAGAGAGAATTTTAAAAGCTTCAAGAGAATTTCAACAATTTTGAGAGGGATTTGAAAAGTTTCAATGGGAATGGGAAGAATTGGGACAAAAATTGGAAAATTTTGAAGGGACTTTGAAAAAATTTCAACTGGAATTTTAGCCATTTTTTGACGTGAAATTGTAAACATGTGGACATGGATTTTGAAAATTCTAGAGAGAATTTTAAAAGCTTCAAGAGAATTTCAACAATTTGGAGAGGGATTTGAAAAGTTTCAATGGGAATGGGAAGAATTGGGACAAAAATTGGAAAATTTTTAAGGGACTTTGAAAAAATTTCAACTGGAATTTTAGCCATTTTTTGACGTGAAATTGTAAACATGTTGAAGTGGATTTTGAAAATTCTAGAGAGAATTTTAAAAGCTTCAAGAGAATTTCAACAATTTTGAGAGGGATTTGAAAAGTTTCAATGGGAATGGGAAGAATTGGGACAAAAATTGGAAAATTTTTAAGGGACTTTGAAAAAATTTCAACTGGAATTTTAGCAATTTTTTAATGTGAAATTGTAAACATGTGGACATGGATTTTGAAAATTCTAGAGAGAATTTTAAAAGCTTCAAGAGAATTTCAACAATTTTGAGAGGGATTTGAAAAGTTTCAATGGGAATGGGAAGAATTGGGACAAAAATTGGAAAATTTTTAAGGGACTTTGAAAAAATTTCAACTGGAATTTTAGCCATTTTTTGACGTGAAATTGTAAACATGTTGAAGTGGATTTTGAAAATTCTAGAGAGAATTTTAAAAGCTTCAAGAGAATTTCAACAATTTTGAGAGGGATTTGAAAAGTTTCAATGGGAATGGGAAGAATTGGGACAAAAATTGGAAAATTTTTAAGGGACTTTGAAAAAATTTCAACTGGAATTTTAGCAATTTTTTTATGTGAAATTGTAAACATGTGGCCATGGATTTTGAAAATTCTAGAGAGAATTTTAAAAGCTTCAAGAGAATTTCAACAATTTTGAGAGGGATTTGAAAAGTTTCAATGGGAATGGGAAGAATTGGGACAAAAATTGGAAAATTTTGAAGGGACTTTGAAAAAATTTCAACTGGAATTTTAGCCATTTTTTGACGTGAAATTGTAAACATGTGGACATGGATTTTGAAAATTCTAGAGAGAATTTTAAAAGCTTCAAGAGAATTTCAACAATTTGGAGAGGGATTTGAAAAGTTTCAATGGGAATGGGAAGAATTGGGACAAAAATTGGAAAATTTTTAAGGGACTTTGAAAAAATTTCAACTGGAATTTTAGCCATTTTTTTATGTGAAATTGTAAACATGTTGAAGTGGATTTTGAAAATTCTAGAGAGAATTTTAAAAGCTTCAAGAGAATTTCAACAATTTTGAGAGGGATTTGAAAAGTTTCAATGGGAATGGGAAGAATTGGGACAAAAATTGGAAAATTTTTAAGGGACTTTGAAAAAATTTCAGCTGGAATTTTAGCAATTTTTTGACGTGAAATTGTAAACATGTGGCCATGGATTTTGAAAATTCTAGAGAGAATTTTAAAAGCTTCAAGAGAATTTCAACAATTTTGAGAGGGATTTGAAAAGTTTCAATGGGAATGGGAAGAATTGGGACAAAAATTGGAAAATTTTTAAGGGACTTTGAAAAAATTTCAACTGGAATTTTAGCAATTTTTTGACGTGAAATTGTAAACATGTGGACATGGATTTTGAAAATTCTAGAGAGAATTTTAAAAGCTTCAAGAGAATTTCAACAATTTTGAGAGGGATTTGAAAAGTTTCAATGGGAATGGGAAGAATTGGGACAAAAATTGGAAAATTTTTAAGGGACTTTGAAAAAATTTCAACTGGAATTTTAGCAATTTTTTATGTGAAATTGTAAACATGTGGCCATGGATTTTGAAAATTCTAGAGAGAATTTTAAAAGCTTCAACAGAATTTCAACACTTTTGAGAGGAATTTGAAAAGTTTCAATGGGAATGGGAAGAATTGGGACAAAAATTGGAAAATTTTTAAGGGACTTTGAAAAAATTTCAACTTTAATTTTAGCAATTTTTTGATGTGAAATTGTAAACATGTGGCCATGGATTTTGAAAATTCTAGAGAGAATTTTAAAAGCTTCAAGAGAATTTCAACAATTTTGAGAGGGATTTGAAAAGTTTCAATGGGAATGGGAAGAATTGGGACAAAAATTGGAAAATTTTTAAGGGACTTTGAAAAAATTTCAACTGGAATTTTAGCCATTTTTTGACGTGAAATTGTAAACATGTTGAAGTGGATTTTGAAAATTCTAGAGAGAATTTTAAAAGCTTCAAGAGAATTTCAACAATTTTGAGAGGGATTTGAAAAGTTTCAATGGGAATGGGAAGAATTGGGACAAAAATTGGAAAATTTTTAAGGGACTTTGAAAAAATTTCAACTGGAATTTTAGCAATTTTTTGACGTGAAATTGTAAACATGTGGACATGGATTTTGAAAATTCTAGAGAGAATTTTAAAAGCTTCAAGAGAATTTCAACAATTTTGAGAGGGATTTGAAAAGTTTCAATGGGAATGGGAAGAATTGGAACAAAAATTGGAAAATTTTTAAGGGACTTTGAAAAAATTTCAACTGGAATTTTAGCCATTTTTTGATGTGAAATTGTAAACATGTGGACATGGATTTTGAAAATTCTAGAGAGAATTTTAAAAGCTTCAAGAGAATTTCAACACTTTTGAGAGGAATTTGAAAAGTTTCAATGGGAATGGGAAGAATTGGGACAAAAATTGGAAAATTTTTAAGGGACTTTGAAAAAATTTCAACTTTAATTTTAGCAATTTTTTGATGTGAAATTGTAACCATGTGGCCATGGATTTTGAAAGTTCTAGAGAGAATTTTAAAAGCTTCAAGAGAATTTCAACAATTTTGAGAGGGATTTGAAAAGTTTCAATGGGAATGGGAAGAATTGGGACAAAAATTGGAAAATTTTTAAGGGACTTTGAAAAAATTTCAACTGGAATTTTAGCCATTTTTTGACGTGAAATTGTAAACATGTGGCCATGGATTTTGAAAATTCTAGAGAGAATTTTAAAAGCTTCAAGAGAATTTCAACAATTTTGAGAGGGATTTGAAAAGTCTCAATGGGAATGGGAAGAATTGGGACAAAAATTGGAAAACTTTTAAGGGACTTTGAAAAAATTTCAACTGGAATTTTAGCCATTTTTTGACGTGAAATTGTAAACATGTGGACATGGATTTTGAAAATTCTAGAGAGAATTTTAAAAGCTTCAACATAATTTCAACAATTTTGAGAGGGATTTGAAAAGTCTCAATGGGAATGGGAAGAATTGGGACAAAAATTGGAAAATTTTGAAGGGACTTTGAAAAAATTTCAACTGGAATTTTAGCCATTTTTTGACTTGAAATTGTAAACATGTGGACATGGATTTTGAAAATTCTAGAGAGAATTTTAAAAGCTTCAAGAGAATTTCAACAATTTTGAGAGGGATTTGAAAAGTTTCAATGGGAATGGGAAGAATTGGGACAAAAATTGGAAAATTTTTAAGGGACTTTGAAAAAATTTCAACTGGAATTTTAGCCATTTTTTTATGTGAAATTGTAAACATGTTGAAGTGGATTTTGAAAATTCTAGAGAGAATTTTAAAAGCTTCAAGAGAATTTCAACAATTTTGAGAGGGATTTGAAAAGTTTCAATGGGAATGGGAAGAATTGGGACAAAAATTGGAAAATTTTTAAGGGACTTTGAAAAAATTTCAGCTGGAATTTTAGCAATTTTTTGACGTGAAATTGTAAACATGTGGCCATGGATTTTGAAAATTCTAGAGAGAATTTTAAAAGCTTCAAGAGAATTTCAACAATTTTGAGAGGGATTTGAAAAGTTTCAATGGGAATGGGAAGAATTGGGACAAAAATTGGAAAATTTTTAAGGGACTTTGAAAAAATTTCAACTGGAATTTTAGCAATTTTTTGACGTGAAATTGTAAACATGTGGACATGGATTTTGAAAATTCTAGAGAGAATTTTAAAAGCTTCAAGAGAATTTCAACAATTTTGAGAGGGATTTGAAAAGTTTCAATGGGAATGGGAAGAATTGGGACAAAAATTGGAAAATTTTTAAGGGACTTTGAAAAAATTTCAACTGGAATTTTAGCAATTTTTTATGTGAAATTGTAAACATGTGGCCATGGATTTTGAAAATTCTAGAGAGAATTTTAAAAGCTTCAACAGAATTTCAACACTTTTGAGAGGAATTTGAAAAGTTTCAATGGGAATGGGAAGAATTGGGACAAAAATTGGAAAATTTTTAAGGGACTTTGAAAAAATTTCAGCTTTAATTTTAGCAATTTTTTGATGTGAAATTGTAAACATGTGGCCATGGATTTTGAAAATTCTAGAGAGAATTTTAAAAGCTTCAAGAGAATTTCAACAATTTTGAGAGGGATTTGAAAAGTTTCAATGGGAATGGGAAGAATTGGGACAAAAATTGGAAAATTTTTAAGGGACTTTGAAAAAATTTCAACTGGAATTTTAGCCATTTTTTGACGTGAAATTGTAAACATGTTGAAGTGGATTTTGAAAATTCTAGAGAGAATTTTAAAAGCTTCAAGAGAATTTCAACAATTTTGAGAGGGATTTGAAAAGTTTCAATGGGAATGGGAAGAATTGGGACAAAAATTGGAAAATTTTTAAGGGACTTTGAAAAAATTTCAACTGGAATTTTAGCAATTTTTTGACGTGAAATTGTAAACATGTGGACATGGATTTTGAAAATTCTAGAGAGAATTTTAAAAGCTTCAAGAGAATTTCAACAATTTTGAGAGGGATTTGAAAAGTTTCAATGGGAATGGGAAGAATTGGAACAAAAATTGGAAAATTTTTAAGGGACTTTGAAAAAATTTCAACTGGAATTTTAGCCATTTTTTGATGTGAAATTGTAAACATGTGGACATGGATTTTGAAAATTCTAGAGAGAATTTTAAAAGCTTCAAGAGAATTTCAACACTTTTGAGAGGAATTTGAAAAGTTTCAATGGGAATGGGAAGAATTGGGACAAAAATTGGAAAATTTTTAAGGGACTTTGAAAAAATTTCAACTTTAATTTTAGCAATTTTTTGATGTGAAATTGTAACCATGTGGCCATGGATTTTGAAAGTTCTAGAGAGAATTTTAAAAGCTTCAAGAGAATTTCAACAATTTTGAGAGGGATTTGAAAAGTTTCAATGGGAATGGGAAGAATTGGGACAAAAATTGGAAAATTTTTAAGGGACTTTGAAAAAATTTCAACTGGAATTTTAGCCATTTTTTGACGTGAAATTGTAAACATGTGGCCATGGATTTTGAAAATTCTAGAGAGAATTTTAAAAGCTTCAAGAGAATTTCAACAATTTTGAGAGGGATTTGAAAAGTCTCAATGGGAATGGGAAGAATTGGGACAAAAATTGGAAAACTTTTAAGGGACTTTGAAAAAATTTCAACTGGAATTTTAGCCATTTTTTGACGTGAAATTGTAAACATGTGGACATGGATTTTGAAAATTCTAGAGAGAATTTTAAAAGCTTCAACATAATTTCAACAATTTTGAGAGGGATTTGAAAAGTCTCAATGGGAATGGGAAGAATTGGGACAAAAATTGGAAAATTTTGAAGGGACTTTGAAAAAATTTCAACTGGAATTTTAGCCATTTTTTGACTTGAAATTGTAAACATGTGGACATGGATTTTGAAAATTCTAGAGAGAATTTTAAAAGCTTCAAGAGAATTTCAACAATTTTGAGAGGGATTTGAAAAGTTTCAATGGGAATGGGAAGAATTGGGACAAAAATTGGAAAATTTTTAAGGGACTTTGAAAACATTTCAACTGGAATTTTAGCAATTTTTTTATGTGAAATTGTAAACATGTGGACATGGATTTTGAAAATTCTAGAGAGAATTTTAAAAGCTTCAACAGAATTTCAACAATTTTGAGAGGGATTTGAAAAGTTTCAATGGGAATGGGAAGAATTGGGACAAAAATTGGAAAATTTTTAAGGGACTTTGAAAAAATTTCAACTGGAATTTTAGCCATTTTTTGACGTGAAATTGTAAACATGTGGCCATGGATTTTGAAAATTCTAGAGAGAATTTTAAAAGCTTCAAGAGAATTTCAACGATTTTGAGAGGGATTTGAAAAGTTTCAATGGGAATGGGAAGAATTGGGACAAAAATTGGAAAATTTTTAAGGGACTTTGAAAAAATTTCAACTGGAATTTTAGCAATTTTTGATGTGAAATTGTAAACATGTTGAAGTGGATTTTGAAAATTCTAGAGAGAATTTTAAAAGCTTCAAGAGAATTTCAACAATTTTGAGAGGGATTTGAAAAGTTTCAATGGGAATGGGAAGAATTGGGACAAAAATTGGAAAATTTTTAAGGGACTTTGAAAAAATTTCAACTGGAATTTTAGCAATTTTTTGACGTGAAATTGTAAACATGTGGACATGGATTTTGAAAATTCTAGAGAGAATTTTAAAAGCTTCAAGAGAATTTCAACAATTTGGAGAGGGATTTGAAAAGTTTCAATGGGAATGGGAAGAATTGGGACAAAAATTGGAAAATTTTTAAGGGACTTTGAAAAAATTTCAACTGGAATTTTAGCCATTTTTTGATGTGAAATTGTAAACATGTGGACATGGATTTTGAAAATTCTAGAGAGAATTTTAAAAGCTTCAAGAGAATTTCAACAATTTTGAGAGGGATTTGAAAAGTTTCAATGGGAATGGGAAGAATTGGGACAAAAATTGGAAAATTTTTAAGGGACTTTGAAAAAATTTCAACTGGAATTTTAGCAATTTTTTGATGTGAAATTGTAAACATGTGGCCATGGATTTTGAAAGTTCTAGAGAGAATTTTAAAAGCTTCAAGAGAATTTCAACAATTTTGAGAGGGATTTGAAAAGTTTCAATGGGAATGGGAAGAATTGGGACAAAAATTGGAAAATTTTTAAGGGACTTTGAAAAAATTTCAACTGGAATTTTAGCCATTTTTTGAAGTGAAATTGTAAACATGTGGCCATGGATTTTGAAAATTCTAGAGAGAATTTTAAAAGCTTCAAGAGAATTTCAACAATTTTGAGAGGGATTTGAAAAGTTTCAATGGGAATGGGAAGAATTGGGACAAAAATTGGAAAATTTTTAAGGGACTTTGAAAAAATTTCAACTGGAATTTTAGCAATTTTTTGACGTGAAATTGTAAACATGTGGACATGGATTTTGAAAATTCTAGAGAGAATTTTAAAAGCTTCAAGAGAATTTCAACAATTTTGAGAGGGATTTGAAAAGTTTCAATGGGAATGGGAAGAATTGGAACAAAAATTGGAAGATTTTTAAGGGACTTTGAAAAAATTTCAACTGGAATTTTAGCCATTTTTTTATGTGAAATTGTAAACTTGTGGACATGGATTTTGAAAATTCTAGAGAGAATTTTAAAAGCTTCAAGAGAATTTCAACAATTTTGAGAGGGATTTGAAAAGTTTCAATGGGAATGGGAAGAATTGGGACAAAAATTGGAAAATTTTTAAGGGACTTTGAAAAAATTTCAACTGGAATTTTAGCCATTTTTTTATGTGAAATTGTAAACATGTGGCCATGGATTTTGAAAATTCTAGAGAGAATTTTAAAAGCTTCAAGAGAATTTCAACAATTTTTAGAGGGATTTGAAAAGTTTCAATGGGAATGGGAAGAATTGGGACAAAAATTGGAAAATTTTTAAGGGACTTTGAAAAAATTTCAACTGGAATTTTAGCCATTTTTTGACGTGAAATTGTAAACATGTGGCCATGGATTTTGAAAATTCTAGAGAGAATTTTAAAAGCTTCAAGAGAATTTCAACGATTTTGAGAGGGATTTGAAAAGTTTCAATGGGAATGGGAAGAATTGGGACAAAAATTGGAAAATTTTTAAGGGACTTTGAAAAAATTTCAACTGGAATTTTAGCAATTTTTTGATGTGAAATTGTAAACATGTGGCCATGGATTTTGAAAATTCTAGAGAGAATTTTAAAAGCTTCAAGAGAATTTCAACAATTTTGAGAGGGATTTGAAAAGTTTCAATGGGAATGGGAAGAATTGGGACAAAAATTGGAAGATTTTTAAGGGACTTTGAAAAAATTTCAACTGGAATTTTAGCCATTTTTTTATGTGAAATTGTAAACATGTGGCCATGGATTTTGAAAATTCTAGAGAGAATTTTAAAAGCTTCAAGAGAATTTCAACAATTTTGAGAGGGATTTGAAAAGTTTCAATGGGAATGGGAAGAATTGGGACAAAAATTGGAAAATTTTTAAGACTTTGAAAAAATTTCAACTGGAATTTTAGCCATTTTTTGACGTGAAATTGTAAACATGTGGCCATGGATTTTGAAAATTCTAGAGAGAATTTTAAAAGCTTCAAGAGAATTTCAACGATTTTGAGAGGGATTTGAAAAGTTTCAATGGGAATGGGAAGAATTGGGACAAAAATTGGAAAATTTTTAAGGGACTTTGAAAAAATTTCAGCTGGAATTTTAGCAATTTTTTGACGTGAAATTGTAAGCATGTGGCCATGGATTTTGAAAATTCTAGAGAGAATTTTAAAAGCTTCAAGAGAATTTCAACAATTTTGAGAGGGATTTGAAAAGTTTCAATGGGAATGGGAAGAATTGGGACAAAAATTGGAAAATTTTTAAGGGACTTAGAAAAAATTTCAACTGGAATTTTAGCATTTTTTTGACGTGAAATTGTAAACATGTGGCCATGGATTTTGAAAATTCTAGAGAGAATTTTAAAAGCTTCAAGAGAATTTCAACAATTTTGAGAGGGATTTGAAAAGTTTCAATGGGAATGGGAAGAATTGGGACAAAAATTGGAAAATTTTTAAGGGACTTTGAAAAAATTTCAACTGGAATTTTAGCATTTCTTTGACGTGAAATTGTAAACATGTGGCCATAGATTTTGAAAATTCTAGAGAGAATTTTAAAAGCTTCAAGAGAATTTCAACAATTTTGAGAGGGATTTGAAAAGTTTCAATGGGAATGGGAAGAATTGGGACAAAAATTGGAAAATTTTTAAGGGACTTTGAAAAAATTTCAACTGGAATTTTAGCCATTTTTTTATGTGAAATTGTAAACATGTGGACATGGATTTTGAAAATTCTAGAGAGAATTTTAAAAGCTTCAAGAGAATTTCAACAATTTTGAGAGGGATTTGAAAAGTTTCAATGGGAATGGGAAGAATTGGGACAAAAATTGGAAAATTTTTAAGGGACTTTGAAAAAATTTCAACTGGAATTTTAGCAATTTTTTGACGTGAAATTGTAAACATGTGGACATGGATTTTGAAAATTCTAGAGAGAATTTTAAAAGCTTCAACAGAATTTCAACAATTTTGAGAGGGATTTGAAAAGTTTCAATGGGAATGGGAAGAATTGGAACAAAAATTGGAAGATATTTAAGGGACTTTGAAAAATTTCAACTGGAATTTTAGCCATTTTTTTATGTGAAATTGTAAACTTGTGGACATGGATTTTGAAAATTCTAGAGAGAATTTTAAAAGCTTCAAGAGAATTTCAACAATTTTGAGAGGGATTTGAAAAGTTTCAATGGGAATGGGAAGAATTGGGACAAAAATTGGAAAATTTTTAAGGGACTTTGAAAAAATTTCAACTGGAATTTTAGCCATTTTTTTATGTGAAATTGTAAACATGTGGCCATGGATTTTGAAAATTCTAGAGAGAATTTTAAAAGCTTCAAGAGAATTTCAACAATTTTGAGAGGGATTTGAAAAGTTTCAATGGGAATGGGAAGAATTGGGACAAAATTGGAAAATTTTTAAGACTTTGAAAAAATTTCAACTGGAATTTTAGCCATTTTTTGACGTGAAATTGTAAACATGTGGCCATGGATTTTGAAAATTCTAGAGAGAATTTTAAAAGCTTCAAGAGAATTTCAACGATTTTGAGAGGGATTTGAAAAGTTTCAATGGGAATGGGAAGAATTGGGACAAAAATTGGAAAATTTTTAAGGGACTTTGAAAAAATTTCAACTGGAATTTTAGCCATTTTTTTATGTGAAATTGTAAGCAT
Source organism: Streptopelia decaocto (assembly GCF_964273445.1). NCBI lineage: Eukaryota > Metazoa > Chordata > Aves > Columbiformes > Columbidae > Streptopelia > Streptopelia decaocto. The sequence continues at coordinate 22,994 of NW_028115146.1, forward strand.
GTGGACATGGATTTTGAAAATTCTAGAGAGAATTTTAAAAGCTTCAAGAGAATTTCAACAATTTTGAGAGGGATTTGAAAAGTTTCAATGGGAATGGGAAGAATTGGGACAAAAATTGGAAAATTTTTAAGGGACTTTGAAAAAATTTCAGCTGGAATTTTAGCAATTTTTTGACGTGAAATTGTAAACATGTGGCCATGGATTTTGAAAATTCTAGAGAGAATTTTAAAAGCTTCAACAGAATTTCAACAATTTGAGAGGGATTTGAAAAGTTTCAATGGGAATGGGAAGAATTGGGACAAAAATTGGAAAATTTTTAAGGGACTTTGAAAAATTTCAACTGGAATTTTAGCATTTTTTTGACGTGAAATTGTAAACATGTGGCCATGGATTTTGAAAATTCTAGAGAGAATTTTAAAAGCTTCAAGAGAATTTCAACAATTTTGAGAGGGATTTGAAAAGTTTCAATGGGAATGGGAAGAATTGGGACAAAAATTGGAAAATTTTTAAGGGACTTTGAAAAAATTTCAACTGGAATTTTAGCATTTCTTTGACGTGAAATTGTAAACATGTGGCCATGGATTTTGAAAATTCTAGAGAGAATTTTAAAAGCTTCAAGAGAATTTCAACAATTTTGAGAGGGATTTGAAAAGTTTCAATGGGAATGGGAAGAATTGGGACAAAAATTGGAAAATTTTTAAGGGACTTTGAAAAAATTTCAACTGGAATTTTAGCCATTTTTTTATGTGAAATTGTAAACACGTGGCCATGGATTTTAAAATTCTAGAGAGAATTTTAAAAGCTTCAAGAGAATTTCAACAATTTTGAGAGGGATTTGAAAAGTTTCAATGGGAATGGGAAGAATTGGGACAAAAATTGGAAAATTTTTAAGGGACTTTGAAAAAATTTCAACTGGAATTTTAGCAATTTTTTGACGTGAAATTGTAAACATGTGGCCATGGATTTTGAAAATTCTAGAGAGAATTTTAAAAGCTTCAAGAGAATTTCAACAATTTTGAGAGGGATTTGAAAAGTTTCAATGGGAATGGGAAGAATTGGGACAAAAATTGGAAAATTTTTAAGGGACTTTGAAAAAATTTCAACTGGAATTTTAGCAATTTTTTGACGTGAAATTGTAAACATGTTGAAGTGGATTTTGAAAATTCTAGAGAGAATTTTAAAAGCTTCAAGAGAATTTCAACAATTTTGAGAGGGATTTGAAAAGTTTCAATGGGAATGGGAAGAATTGGAACAAAAATTGGAAAATTTTTAAGGGACTTTGAAAAAATTTCAACTGGAATTTTAGCCATTTTTTTATGTGAAATTGTAAACATGTTGAAGTGGATTTTGAAAATTCTAGAGAGAATTTTAAAAGCTTCAAGAGAATTTCAACAATTTTGAGAGGGATTTGAAAAGTTTCAATGGGAATGGGAAGAATTGGGACAAAATTGGAAAATTTTTAAGGGACTTTGAAAAAATTTCAACTGGAATTTTAGCCATTTTTTGACGTGAAATTGTAAACATGTGGACATGGATTTTGAAAATTCTAGAGAGAATTTTAAAAGCTTCAAGAGAATTTCAACAATTTCGAGAGGGATTTGAAAAGTTTCAATGGGAATGGGAAGAATTGGGACAAAAATTGGAAAATTTTTAAGGGACTTTGAAAAAATTTCAACTTTAATTTTAGCAATTTTTTGATGTGAAATTGTAAACACGTGGCCATGGATTTTAAAATTCTAGAGAGAATTTTAAAAGCTTCAAGAGAATTTCAACAATTTTGAGAGGGATTTGAAAAGTTTCAATGGGAATGGGAAGAATTGGGACAAAAATTGGAAAATTTTTAAGGGACTTTGAAAAAATTTCAACTGGAATTTTAGCAATTTTTTGACGTGAAATTGTAAACATGTGGACATGGATTTTGAAAATTCTAGAGAGAATTTTAAAAGCTTCAAGAGAATTTCAACAATTTTGAGAGGGATTTGAAAAGTTTCAATGGGAATGGGAAGAATTGGGACAAAAATTGGAAAATTTTTAAGGGACTTTGAAAAAATTTCAACTGGAATTTTAGCAATTTTTTGACGTGAAATTGTAAACATGTGGCCATGGATTTTGAAAATTCTAGAGAGAATTTTAAAAGCTTCAAGAGAATTTCAACAATTTTGAGAGGGATTTGAAAAGTTTCAATGGGAATGGGAAGAATTGGGACAAAAATTGGAAAATTTTTAAGGGACTTTGAAAAAATTTCAACTGGAATTTTAGCAATTTTTTGATGTGAAATTGTAAACATGTGGACATGGATTTTGAAAATTCTAGAGAGAATTTTAAAAGCTTCAAGAGAATTTCAACAATTTTGAGAGGGATTTGAAAAGTTTCAATGGGAATGGGAAGAATTGGAACAAAAATTGGAAGATTTTTAAGGGACTTTGAAAAAATTTCAACTGGAATTTTAGCCATTTTTTGACGTGAAATTGTAAACATGTGGCCATGGATTTTGAAAATTCTAGAGAGAATTTTAAAAGCTTCAAGAGAATTTCAACAATTTTGAGAGGGATTTGAAAAGTTTCAATGGGAATGGGAAGAATTGGGACAAAAATTGGAAAATTTTTAAGGGACTTTGAAAAAATTTCAACTGGAATTTTAGCAATTTTTTTATGTGAAATTGTAAACATGTGGCCATGGATTTTGAAAATTCTAGAGAGAATTTTAAAAGCTTCAAGAGAATTTCAACAATTTTGAGAGGGATTTGAAAAGTTTCAATGGGAATGGGAAGAATTGGGACAAAAATTGGAAAATTTTTAAGGGACTTTGAAAAAATTTCAACTGGAATTTTAGCAATTTTTTTATGTGAAATTGTAAACATGTGGCCATGGATTTTGAAAATTCTAGAGAGAATTTTAAAAGCTTCAAGAGAATTTCAACAATTTTGAGAGGGATTTGAAAAGTTTCAATGGGAATGGGAAGAATTGGGACAAAAATTGGAAAATTTTTAAGGGACTTTGAAAAAATTTCAACTGGAATTTTAGCATTTCTTTGACGTGAAATTGTAAACATGTGGACATGGATTTTGAAAATTCTAGAGAGAATTTTAAAAGCTTCAAGAGAATTTCAACAATTTCGAGAGGGATTTGAAAAGTTTCAATGGGAATGGGAAGAATTGGGACAAAAATTGGAAAATTTTTAAGGGACTTTGAAAAAATTTCAACTTTAATTTTAGCAATTTTTTGATGTGAAATTGTAAACACGTGGCCATGGATTTTAAAATTCTAGAGAGAATTTTAAAAGCTTCAAGAGAATTTCAACAATTTTGAGAGGGATTTGAAAAGTTTCAATGGGAATGGGAAGAATTGGGACAAAAATTGGAAAATTTTTAAGGGACTTTGAAAAAATTTCAACTGGAATTTTAGCAATTTTTTGACGTGAAATTGTAAACATGTGGCCATGGATTTTGAAAATTCTAGAGAGAATTTTAAAAGCTTCAAGAGAATTTCAACAATTTTGAGAGGGATTTGAAAAGTTTCAATGGGAATGGGAAGAATTGGGACAAAAATTGGAAAATTTTTAAGGGACTTTGAAAAAATTTCAACTGGAATTTTAGCAATTTTTTGACGTGAAATTGTAAACATGTGGACATGGATTTTGAAAATTCTAGAGAGAATTTTAAAAGCTTCAAGAGAATTTCAACAATTTTGAGAGGGATTTGAAAAGTTTCAATGGGAATGGGAAGAATTGGAACAAAAATTGGAAAATTTTTAAGGGACTTTGAAAAAATTTCAACTGGAATTTTAGCCATTTTTTATGTGAAATTGTAAACATGTGGACATGGATTTTGAAAATTCTAGAGAGAATTTTAAAAGCTTCAAGAGAATTTCAACAATTTCGAGAGGGATTTGAAAAGTTTCAATGGGAATGGGAAGAATTGGGACAAAATTGGAAAATTTTTAAGGGACTTTGAAAAAATTTCAACTGGAATTTTAGCAATTTTTTGACGTGAAATTGTAAACATGTGGACATGGATTTTGAAAATTCTAGAGAGAATTTTAAAAGCTTCAAGAGAATTTCAACAATTTCGAGAGGGATTTGAAAAGTTTCAATGGGAATGGGAAGAATTGGGACAAAAATTGGAAAATTTTTAAGGGACTTTGAAAAAATTTCAACTGGAATTTTAGCCATTTTTTGACGTGAAATTGTAAACATGTGGCCATGGATTTTGAAAATTCTAGAGAGAATTTTAAAAGCTTCAAGAGAATTTCAACAATTTTGAGAGGGATTTGAAAAGTTTCAATGGGAATGGGAAGAATTGGGACAAAAATTGGAAAACTTTTAAGGGACTTTGAAAAAATTTCAACTGGAATTTTAGCCATTTTTTGACGTGAAATTGTAAACATGTGGACATGGATTTTGAAAATTCTAGAGAGAATTTTAAAAGCTTCAAGAGAATTTCAACAATTTTGAGAGGGATTTGAAAAGTTTCAATGGGAATGGGAAGAATTGGGACAAAAATTGGAAAATTTTTAAGGGACTTTGAAAAAATTTCAACTGGAATTTTAGCCATTTTTTGACGTGAAATTGTAAACATGTGGCCATGGATTTTGAAAATTCTAGAGAGAATTTTAAAAGCTTCAACAGAATTTCAACAATTTTGAGAGGGATTTGAAAAGTTTCAATGGGAATGGGAAGAATTGGGACAAAAATTGGAAAATTTTTAAGGGACTTTGAAAAAATTTCAACTTTAATTTTAGCCATTTTTTGAAGTGAAATTGTAAACATGTGGCCATGGATTTTGAAAATTCTAGAGAGAATTTTAAAAGCTTCAAGAGAATTTCAACAATTTTGAGAGGGATTTGAAAAGTTTCAATGGGAATGGGAAGAATTGGGACAAAAATTGGAAAATTTTTAAGGGACTTTGAAAAAATTTCAACTGGAATTTTAGCAATTTTTTTATGTGAAATTGTAAACATGTGGACATGGATTTTGAAAATTCTAGAGAGAATTTTAAAAGCTTCAAGAGAATTTCAACAATTTTGAGAGGGATTTGAAAAGTTTCAATGGGAATGGGAAGAATTGGGACAAAAATTGGAAAACTTTTAAGGGACTTTGAAAAAATTTCAACTGGAATTTTAGCCATTTTTTGACGTGAAATTGTAAACATGTGGACATGGATTTTGAAAATTCTAGAGAGAATTTTAAAAGCTTCAAGAGAATTTCAACAATTTTGAGAGGGATTTGAAAAGTTTCAATGGGAATGGGAAGAATTGGGACAAAAATTGGAAAACTTTTAAGGGACTTTGAAAAAATTTCAACTGGAATTTTAGCCATTTTTTGACCTGAAATTGTAAACATGTGGACATGGATTTTGAAAATTCTAGAGAGAATTTTAAAAGCTTCAACAGAATTTCAACAATTTTGAGAGGGATTTGAAAAGTTTCAATGGGAATGGGAAGAATTGGGACAAAAATTGGAAAATTTTTAAGGGACTTTGAAAAAATTTCAACTGTTATTTTAGCAATTTTTTTATGTGAAATTGTAAACATGTGGCCATGGATTTTGAAAATTCTAGAGAGAATTTTAAAAGCTTCAAGAGAATTTCAACAATTTTGAGAGGGATTTGAAAAGTTTCAATGGGAATGGGAAGAATTGGGACAAAAATTGGAAAATTTTTAAGGGACTTTGAAAAAATTTCAACTGGAATTTTAGCAAATTTTATATGAAATTGTAAACATGTGGCCATGGATTTTGAAAATTCTAGAGAGAATTTTAAAAGCTTCAAGAGAATTTCAACAATTTTGAGAGGGATTTGAAAAGTTTCAATGGGAATGGGAAGAATTGGGACAAAAATTGGAAAATTTTTAAGGGACTTTGAAAAAATTTCAACTGGAATTTTAGCCATTTTTTGACGTGAAATTGTAAACATGTGGACATGGATTTTGAAAATTCTAGAGAGAATTTTAAAAGCTTCAAGAGAATTTCAACAATTTTGAGAGGGATTTGAAAAGTCTCAATGGGAATGGGAAGAATTGGGACAAAAATTGGAAAACTTTTAAGGGACTTTGAAAAAATTTCAACTGGAATTTTAGCCATTTTTTGACGTGAAATTGTAAACATGTGGACATGGATTTTGAAAATTCTAGAGAGAATTTTAAAAGCTTCAACAGAATTTCAAACAATTTTGAGAGGGATTTGAAAAGTTTCAATGGGAATGGGAAGAATTGGGACAAAAATTGGAAAATTTTTAAGGGACTTTGAAAAAATTTAAACTGGAATTTTAGCAAATTTTATATGAAATTGTAAACATGTGGCCATGGATTTTGAAAATTCTAGAGAGAATTTTAAAAGCTTCAAGAGAATTTCAACAATTTCGAGAGGGATTTGAAAAGTTTCAATGGGAATGGGAAGAATTGGGACAAAAATTGGAAAATTTTTAAGGGACTTTGAAAAAATTTCAACTGGAATTTTAGCAAATTTTATATGAAATTGTAAACATGTGGCCATGGATTTTGAAAATTCTAGAGAGAATTTTAAAAGCTTCAAGAGAATTTCAACAATTTTGAGAGGGATTTGAAAAGTTTCAATGGGAATGGGAAGAATTGGGACAAAAATTGGAAAATTTTTAAGGGACTTTGAAAAAATTTCAACTGGAATTTTAGCCATTTTTTGACGTGAAATTGTAAACATGTGGACATGGATTTTGAAAATTCTAGAGAGAATTTTAAAAGCTTCAAGAGAATTTCAACAATTTTGAGAGGGATTTGAAAAGTCTCAATGGGAATGGGAAGAATTGGGACAAAAATTGGAAAACTTTTAAGGGACTTTGAAAAAATTTCAACTGGAATTTTAGCCATTTTTTGACGTGAAATTGTAAACATGTGGACATGGATTTTGAAAATTCTAGAGAGAATTTTAAAAGCTTCAACAGAATTTCAACAATTTTGAGAGGGATTTGAAAAGTTTCAATGGGAATGGGAAGAATTGGAACAAAACTTGGAAAATTTTGAAGGGACTTTGAAAAAATTTCAACTGGAATTTTAGCCATTTTTTGACGTGAAATTGTAAACATGTGGCCATGGATTTTGAAAATTCTAGAGAGAATTTTAAAAGCTTCAAGAGAATTTCAACAATTTGGAGAGGGATTTGAAAAGTTTCAATGGGAATGGGAAGAATTGGGACAAAAATTGGAAAACTTTTAAGGGACTTTGAAAAAATTTCAACTGGAATTTTAGCAATTTTTTGACGTGAAATTGTAAACATGTGGACATGGATTTTGAAAATTCTAGAGAGAATTTTAAAAGCTTCAAGAGAATTTCAACAATTTTGAGAGGGATTTGAAAAGTTTCAATGGGAACGGGAAGAATTGGAACAAAACTTGGAAAATTTTTAAGGGACTTTGAAAAAATTTCAACTGGAATTTTAGCAATTTTTTTATGTGAAATTGTAAACATGTGGACATGGATTTTGAAAATTCTAGAGAGAATTTTAAAAGCTTCAAGAGAATTTCAACAATTTGGAGAGGGATTTGAAAAGTTTCAATGGGAATGGGAAGAATTGGGACAAAAATTGGAAAACTTTTAAGGGACTTTGAAAAAATTTCAACTGGAATTTTAGCAATTTTTTGACGTGAAATTGTAAACATGTGGACATGGATTTTGAAAATTCTAGAGAGAATTTTAAAAGCTTCAAGAGAATTTCAACAATTTTGAGAGGGATTTGAAAAGTTTCAATGGGAACGGGAAGAATTGGAACAAAACTTGGAAAATTTTTAAGGGACTTTGAAAAAATTTCAACTGGAATTTTAGCAATTTTTTTATGTGAAATTGTAAACATGTGGACATGGATTTTGAAAATTCTAGAGAGAATTTTAAAAGCTTCAAGAGAATTTCAACAATTTCGAGAGGGATTTGAAAAGTTTCAATGGGAATGGGAAGAATTGGGACAAAATTGGAAAATTTTTAAGGGACTTTGAAAAAATTTCAACTGGAATTTTAGCAATTTTTTGACGTGGAATTGTAAACATGTGGCCATGGATTTTGAAAATTCTAGAGAGAATTTTAAAAGCTTCAAGAGAATTTCAACAATTTTGAGAGGGATTTGAAAAGTTTCAATGGGAATGGGAAGAATTGGGACAAAAATTGGAAAATTTTTAAGGGACTTTGAAAAAATTTCAACTGGAATTTTAGCCATTTTTTGACGTGAAATTGTAAACATGTGGACATGGATTTTGAAAATTCTAGAGAGAATTTTAAAAGCTTCAAGAGAATTTCAACAATTTTGAGAGGGATTTGAAAAGTTTCAATGGGAACGGGAAGAATTGGAACAAAACTTGGAAAATTTTTAAGGGACTTTGAAAAAATTTCAACTGGAATTTTAGCAATTTTTTTATGTGAAATTGTAAACATGTGGACATGGATTTTGAAAATTCTAGAGAGAATTTTAAAAGCTTCAAGAGAATTTCAACAATTTCGAGAGGGATTTGAAAAGTTTCAATGGGAATGGGAAGAATTGGGACAAAAATTGGAAAATTTTTAAGGGACTTTGAAAAAATTTCAACTGGAATTTTAGCCATTTTTGACGTGAAATTGTAAACATGTGGCCATGGATTTTGAAAATTCTAGAGAGAATTTTAAAAGCTTCAAGAGAATTTCAACAATTTCGAGAGGGATTTGAAAAGTTTCAATGGGAATGGGAAGAATTGGGACAAAAATTGGAAAACTTTTAAGGGACTTTGAAAAAATTTCAACTGGAATTTTAGCCATTTTTTGACGTGAAATTGTAAACATGTGGACATGGATTTTGAAAATTCTAGAGAGAATTTTAAAAGCTTCAACAGAATTTCAACAATTTTGAGAGGGATTTGAAAAGTTTCAATGGGAATGGGAAGAATTGGAACAAAACTTGGAAAATTTTGAAGGGACTTTGAAAAAATTTCAACTGGAATTTTAGCCATTTTTTGACGTGAAATTGTAAACATGTGGCCATGGATTTTGAAAATTCTAGAGAGAATTTTAAAAGCTTCAAGAGAATTTCAACAATTTGGAGAGGGATTTGAAAAGTTTCAATGGGAATGGGAAGAATTGGGACAAAAATTGGAAAACTTTTAAGGGACTTTGAAAAAATTTCAACTGGAATTTTAGCAATTTTTTGACGTGAAATTGTAAACATGTGGACATGGATTTTGAAAATTCTAGAGAGAATTTTAAAAGCTTCAAGAGAATTTCAACAATTTTGAGAGGGATTTGAAAAGTTTCAATGGGAACGGGAAGAATTGGAACAAAACTTGGAAAATTTTTAAGGGACTTTGAAAAAATTTCAACTGGAATTTTAGCAATTTTTTTATGTGAAATTGTAAACATGTGGACATGGATTTTGAAAATTCTAGAGAGAATTTTAAAAGCTTCAAGAGAATTTCAACAATTTGGAGAGGGATTTGAAAAGTTTCAATGGGAATGGGAAGAATTGGGACAAAAATTGGAAAACTTTTAAGGGACTTTGAAAAAATTTCAACTGGAATTTTAGCAATTTTTTGACGTGAAATTGTAAACATGTGGACATGGATTTTGAAAATTCTAGAGAGAATTTTAAAAGCTTCAAGAGAATTTCAACAATTTTGAGAGGGATTTGAAAAGTTTCAATGGGAACGGGAAGAATTGGAACAAAACTTGGAAAATTTTTAAGGGACTTTGAAAAAATTTCAACTGGAATTTTAGCCATTTTTTGATGTGAAATTGTAAACATGTGGACATGGATTTTGAAAATTCTAGAGAGAATTTTAAAAGCTTCAAGAGAATTTCAACAATTTCGAGAGGGATTTGAAAAGTTTCAATGGGAATGGGAAGAATTGGGACAAAATTGGAAAATTTTTAAGGGACTTTGAAAAAATTTCAACTGGAATTTTAGCAATTTTTTGACGTGGAATTGTAAACATGTGGCCATGGATTTTGAAAATTCTAGAGAGAATTTTAAAAGCTTCAAGAGAATTTCAACAATTTTGAGAGGGATTTGAAAAGTTTCAATGGGAATGGGAAGAATTGGGACAAAAATTGGAAAATTTTTAAGGGACTTTGAAAAAATTTCAACTGGAATTTTAGCCATTTTTTGACGTGAAATTGTAAACATGTGGACATGGATTTTGAAAATTCTAGAGAGAATTTTAAAAGCTTCAAGAGAATTTCAACAATTTTGAGAGGGATTTGAAAAGTTTCAATGGGAACGGGAAGAATTGGAACAAAACTTGGAAAATTTTTAAGGGACTTTGAAAAAATTTCAACTGGAATTTTAGCAATTTTTTTATGTGAAATTGTAAACATGTGGACATGGATTTTGAAAATTCTAGAGAGAATTTTAAAAGCTTCAAGAGAATTTCAACAATTTCGAGAGGGATTTGAAAAGTTTCAATGGGAATGGGAAGAATTGGGACAAAAATTGGAAAATTTTTAAGGGACTTTGAAAAAATTTCAACTGGAATTTTAGCCATTTTTTGACGTGAAATTGTAAACATGTGGCCATGGATTTTGAAAATTCTAGAGAGAATTTTAAAAGCTTCAAGAGAATTTCAACAATTTTGAGAGGGATTTGAAAAGTTTCAATGGGAATGGGAAGAATTGGGACAAAAATTGGAAAATTTTTAAGGGACTTTGAAAAAATTTCAACTGGAATTTTAGCCATTTTTTGACGTGAAATTGTAAACATGTGGACATGGATTTTGAAAATTCTAGAGAGAATTTTAAAAGCTTCAACAGAATTTCAACAATTTTGAGAGGGATTTGAAAAGTTTCAATGGGAATGGGAAGAATTGGAACAAAACTTGGAAAATTTTGAAGGGACTTTGAAAAAATTTCAACTGGAATTTTAGCCATTTTTTGACGTGAAATTGTAAACATGTGGCCATGGATTTTGAAAATTCTAGAGAGAATTTTAAAAGCTTCAAGAGAATTTCAACAATTTGGAGAGGGATTTGAAAAGTTTCAATGGGAATGGGAAGAATTGGGACAAAAATTGGAAAACTTTTAAGGGACTTTGAAAAAATTTCAACTGGAATTTTAGCAATTTTTTGACGTGAAATTGTAAACATGTGGACATGGATTTTGAAAATTCTAGAGAGAATTTTAAAAGCTTCAAGAGAATTTCAACAATTTTGAGAGGGATTTGAAAAGTTTCAATGGGAACGGGAAGAATTGGAACAAAACTTGGAAAATTTTTAAGGGACTTTGAAAAAATTTCAACTGGAATTTTAGCAATTTTTTTATGTGAAATTGTAAACATGTGGACATGGATTTTGAAAATTCTAGAGAGAATTTTAAAAGCTTCAAGAGAATTTCAACAATTTGGAGAGGGATTTGAAAAGTTTCAATGGGAATGGGAAGAATTGGGACAAAAATTGGAAAACTTTTAAGGGACTTTGAAAAAATTTCAACTGGAATTTTAGCAATTTTTTGACGTGAAATTGTAAACATGTGGACATGGATTTTGAAAATTCTAGAGAGAATTTTAAAAGCTTCAAGAGAATTTCAACAATTTTGAGAGGGATTTGAAAAGTTTCAATGGGAACGGGAAGAATTGGAACAAAACTTGGAAAATTTTTAAGGGACTTTGAAAAAATTTCAACTGGAATTTTAGCAATTTTTTTATGTGAAATTGTAAACATGTGGACATGGATTTTGAAAATTCTAGAGAGAATTTTAAAAGCTTCAAGAGAATTTCAACAATTTCGAGAGGGATTTGAAAAGTTTCAATGGGAATGGGAAGAATTGGGACAAAATTGGAAAATTTTTAAGGGACTTTGAAAAAATTTCAACTGGAATTTTAGCAATTTTTTGACGTGGAATTGTAAACATGTGGCCATGGATTTTGAAAATTCTAGAGAGAATTTTAAAAGCTTCAAGAGAATTTCAACAATTTTGAGAGGGATTTGAAAAGTTTCAATGGGAATGGGAAGAATTGGGACAAAAATTGGAAAATTTTTAAGGGACTTTGAAAAAATTTCAACTGGAATTTTAGCCATTTTTTGACGTGAAATTGTAAACATGTGGACATGGATTTTGAAAATTCTAGAGAGAATTTTAAAAGCTTCAAGAGAATTTCAACAATTTTGAGAGGGATTTGAAAAGTTTCAATGGGAACGGGAAGAATTGGAACAAAACTTGGAAAATTTTTAAGGGACTTTGAAAAAATTTCAACTGGAATTTTAGCAATTTTTTTATGTGAAATTGTAAACATGTGGACATGGATTTTGAAAATTCTAGAGAGAATTTTAAAAGCTTCAAGAGAATTTCAACAATTTCGAGAGGGATTTGAAAAGTTTCAATGGGAATGGGAAGAATTGGGACAAAAATTGGAAAATTTTTAAGGGACTTTGAAAAAATTTCAACTGGAATTTTAGCCATTTTTTGACGTGAAATTGTAAACATGTGGCCATGGATTTTGAAAATTCTAGAGAGAATTTTAAAAGCTTCAAGAGAATTTCAACAATTTTGAGAGGGATTTGAAAAGTTTCAATGGGAATGGGAAGAATTGGGACAAAAATTGGAAAATTTTTAAGGGACTTTGAAAAAATTTCAACTGGAATTTAAGCCATTTTTGACGTGAAATTGTAAACATGTTGAAGTGGATTTTGAAAATTCTAGAGAGAATTTTAAAAGCTTCAAGAGAATTTCAACAATTTTGAGAGGGATTTGAAAAGTTTCAATGGGAATGGGAAGAATTGGGACAAAAATTGGAAAATTTTTAAGGGACTTTGAAAAAATTTCAACTGGAATTTTAGCAATTTTTTTATGTGAAATTGTAAACATGTGGCCATGGATTTTGAAAATTCTAGAGAGAATTTTAAAAGCTTCAAGAGAATTTCAACAATTTTGAGAGGGATTTGAAAAGTTTCAATGGGAATGGGAAGAATTGGGACAAAAATTGGAAAATTTTTAAGGGACTTTGAAAAAATTTCAACTGGAATTTTAGCAATTTTTTTATATGAAATTGTAAACATGTGGCCATGGATTTTGAAAATTCTAGAGAGAATTTTAAAAGCTTCAAGAGAATTTCAACAATTTTGAGAGGGATTTGAAAAGTTTCAATGGGAATGGGAAGAATTGGGACAAAAATTGGAAAATTTTT
>NW_028115145.1:0-44297 GCF_964273445.1 Streptopelia decaocto
GAGGGATTTGAAAAGTTTCAATGGGAATGGGAAGAATTGGGACAAAAATTGGAAAATTTTGAAGGGACTTTGAAAAAATTTCAACTGGAATTTTAGCCATTTTTTGACGTGAAATTGTAAACAAGTGGACATGGATTTTGAAAATTCTAGAGAGAATTTTAAAAGCTTCAACAGAATTTCAACAATTTTGAGAGGGATTTGAAAAGTTTCAATGGGAATGGGAAGAATTGGGACAAAAATTGGAAAATTTTTAAGGGACTTTGAAAAAATTTCAACTGGAATTTTAGCCATTTTTTGACGTGAAATTGTAAACATGTGGACATGGATTTTGAAAATTCTAGAGAGAATTTTAAAAGCTTCAAGAGAATTTCAACAATTTTGAGAGGGATTTGAAAAGTTTCAATGGGAATGGGAAGAATTGGGACAAAAATTGGAAAATTTTTAAGGGACTTTGAAAAAATTTCAACTGGAATTTTAGCCATTTTTTTATGTGAAATTGTAAACATGTGGCCATGGATTTTGAAAATTCTAGAGAGAATTTTAAAAGCTTCAAGAGAATTTCAACAATTTTGAGAGGGATTTGAAAAGTTTCAATGGGAATGGGAAGAATTGGGACAAAAATTGGAAAATTTTTAAGGGACTTTGAAAAAATTTCAACTGGAATTTTAGCCATTTTTTGACGTGAAATTGTAAACATGTGGCCATGGATTTTGAAAATTCTAGAGAGAATTTTAAAAGCTTCAACAGAATATCAACAATTTTGAGAGGGATTTGAAAAGTTTCAATGGGAATGGGAAGAATTGGGACAAAAATTGGAAAATTTTTAAGGGACTTTGAAAAAATTTCAACTGGAATTTTAGCAATTTTGACGTGAAATTGTAAACATGTGGCCATGGATTTTGAAAATTCTAGAGAGAATTTTAAAAGCTTCAACAGAATTTCAACAGTTTTGAGAGGGATTTGAAAAGTTTCAATGGGAATGGGAAGAATTGGGACGAAAATTGGAAAATTTTTAAGGGACTTTGAAAAAATTTCAACTGGAATTTTAGCAATTTTGACGTGAAATTGTAAACATGTTGACATGGATTTTGAAAATTCTAGAGAGAAGTTTCAAACTTTCAATAGGATTTCAACAGTTTTGAGAGGGATTTGAAAAGTTTCAATGGGAATGGGAAGAATTGGGACAAAAATTGGAAAATTTTTAAGGGACTTTGAAAAAATTTCAACTGGAATTTTAGCCATTTTTTTATGTGAAATTGTAAACATGTGGCCATGGATTTTGAAAATTCTAGAGAGAATTTTAAAAGCTTCAAGAGAATTTCAACAATTTTGACAGGGATTTGAAAAGTTTCAATGGGAATGGGAAGAATTGGGACAAAAATTGGAAAATTTTTAAGGGACTTTGAAAAAATTTCAACTGGAATTTTAGCCATTTTTTGACGTGAAATTGTAAACATGTGGCCATGGATTTTGAAATTCTAGAGAGAATTTTAAAAGCTTCAACAGAATTTCCACAATTTTGAGAGGGATTTGAAAAGTTTCAATGGGAATGGGAAGAATTGGGACAAAAATTGGAAAATTTTTCAGGGACTTTGAAAAAATTTCAACTGGAATTTTAGCCATTTTTTGACGTGAAATTGTAAACATGTGGACATGGATTTTGAAAATTCTAGAGAGAATTTTAAAAGCTTCAAGAGAATTTCAACAATTTTGAGAGGGATTTGAAAAGTTTCAATGGGAATGGGAAGAATTGGGACAAAAACTGGAAAATTTTTAAGGGACTTTGAAAAAATTTCAACTGGAATTTTAGCAATTTTGACGTGAAATTGTAAACATTTTGAAGTGGATTTTGAAAATTCTAGAGAGAAGTTTCAAACTTTCAATAGGATTTCAACAGTTTTGAGAGGGATTTGAAAAGTTTCAATGGGAATGGGAAGAATTGGGACAAAAATTGGAAAATTTTTAAGGGACTTTGAAAAAATTTCAACTGGAATTTTAGCCATTTTTTGACGTGAAATTGTAAACATGTGGACATGGATTTTGAAAATTCTAGAGAGAATTTTAAAAGCTTCAAGAGAATTTCAACAATTTTGAGAGGGATTTGAAAAGTTTCAATGGGAATGGGAAGAATTGGGACGAAAATTGGAAAATTTTTAAGGGACTTTGAAAAAATTTCAACTGGAATTTTAGCCATTTTTTGACGTGAAATTGTAAACATGTGGACATGGATTTTGAAAATTCTAGAGAGAATTTTAAAAGCTTCAAGAGAATTTCAACAATTTTGAGAGGGATTTGAAAAGTTTCAATGGGAATGGGAAGAATTGGGACAAAAATTGGAAAATTTTTAAGAGACTATGAAAAAATTTCAACTGGAATTTTAGCCATTTTTTGACGTGAAATTGTAAACATGTGGACATGGATTTTGAAAATTCTAGAGAGAATTTTAAAAGCTTCAAGAGAATTTCAACAATTTTGAGAGGGATTTGAAAAGTTTCAATGGGAATGGGAAGAATTGGGACAAAAATTGGAAAATTTTTAAGGGACTTTGAAAAAATTTCAACTGGAATTTTAGCCATTTTTTTATGTGAAATTGTAAACATGTGGCCATGGATTTTGAAAATTCTAGAGAG
The DNA here is from genome assembly GCF_964273445.1 of Streptopelia decaocto. NCBI lineage: Eukaryota > Metazoa > Chordata > Aves > Columbiformes > Columbidae > Streptopelia > Streptopelia decaocto. Next base: position 2,631 of record NW_028115145.1, read on the forward strand.
AATTTTAAAAGCTTCAAGAGAATTTCAACAATTTTGAGAGGGATTTGAAAAGTTTCAATGGGAATGGGAAGAATTGGGACAAAAATTGGAAAATTTTTAAGGGACTTTGAAAAAATTTCAACTGGAATTTTAGCCATTTTTTGACGTGAAATTGTAAACATGTGGCCATGGATTTTGAAAATTCTAGAGAGAATTTTAAAAGCTTCAACAGAATATCAACAATTTTGAGAGGGATTTGAAAAGTTTCAATGGGAATGGGAAGAATTGGGACAAAAATTGGAAAATTTTTAAGGGACTTTGAAAAAATTTCAACTGGAATTTTAGCAATTTTGACGTGAAATTGTAAACATGTGGCCATGGATTTTGAAAATTCTAGAGAGAATTTTAAAAGCTTCAACAGAATTTCAACAGTTTTGAGAGCGATTTGAAAAGTTTCAATGGGAATGGGAAGAATTGGGACGAAAATTGGAAAATTTTTAAGGGACTTTGAAAAAATTTCAACTGGAATTTTAGCAATTTTGACGTGAAATTGTAAACATGTGGCCATGGATTTTGAAAATTCTAGAGAGAAGTTTCAAACTTTCAATAGGATTTCAACAGTTTTGAGAGGGATTTGAAAAGTTTCAATGGGAATGGGAAGAATTGGGACAAAAATTGGAAAATTTTTAAGGGACTTTGAAAAAATTTCAGCTGGAATTTTAGCCATTTTTTGACGTGAAATTGTAAACATGTGGCCATGGATTTTGAAAATTCTAGAGAGAATTTTAAAAGCTTCAACAGAATTTCCACAATTTTGAGAGGGATTTGAAAAGTTTCAATGGGAATGGGAAGAATTGGGACAAAAATTGGAAAATTTTTCAGGGACTTTGAAAAAATTTCAACTGGAATTTTAGCCATTTTTTGACGTGAAATTGTAAACATGTGGACATGGATTTTGAAAATTCTAGAGAGAATTTTAAAAGCTTCAACAGAATTTCAACAATTTTGAGAGGGATTTGAAAAGTTTCAATGGGAATGGGAAGAATTGGGACAAAAACTGGAAAATTTTTAAGGGACTTTGAAAAAATTTCAACTGGAATTTTAGCCATTTTTTTATGTGAAATTGTAAACATGTGGCCATGGATTTTGAAAATTCTAGAGAGAATTTTAAAAGCTTCAAGAGAATTTCAACAATTTTGAGAGGGATTTGAAAAGTTTCAATGGGAATGGGAAGAATTGGGACAAAAATTGGAAAATTTTTAAGGGACTTTGAAAAAATTTCAACTGGAATTTTAGCCATTTTTTGACGTGAAATTGTAAACATGTGGCCATGGATTTTGAAAATTCTAGAGAGAATTTTAAAAGCTTCAACAGAATTTCCACAATTTTGAGAGGGATTTGAAAAGTTTCAATGGGAATGGGAAGAATTGGGACAAAAATTGGAAATTTTTAAGGGACTTTGAAAAAAATTCAACTGGAATTTTAGCCATTTTTTGACGTGAAATTGTAAACATGTGGACATGGATTTTGAAAATTCTAGAGAGAATTTTAAAAGCTTCAACAGAATTTCAACAATTTTGAGAGGGATTTGAAAAGTTTCAATGGGAATGGGAAGAATTGGGACAAAAACTGGAAAATTTTTAAGGGACTTTGAAAAAATTTCAACTGGAATTTTAGCAATTTTGACGTGAAATTGTAAACATTTTGAAGTGGATTTTGAAAATTCTAGAGAGAAGTTTCAAACTTTCAATAGGATTTCAACAGTTTTGAGAGGGATTTGAAAAGTTTCAATGGGAATGGGAAGAATTGGGACAAAAATTGGAAAATTTTTAAGGGACTTTGAAAAAATTTCAACTGGAATTTTAGCCATTTTTTGACGTGAAATTGTAAACATGTGGACATGGATTTTGAAAATTCTAGAGAGAATTTTAAAAGATTCAAGAGAATTTCAACAATTTTGAGAGGGATTTGAAAAGTTTCAATGGGAATGGGAAGAATTGGGACGAAAATTGGAAAATTTTTAAGGGACTTTGAAAAAATTTCAACTGGAATTTTAGCCATTTTTTGACGTGAAATTGTAAACATGTGGACATGGATTTTGAAAATTCTAGAGAGAATTTTAAAAGCTTCAAGAGAATTTCAACAATTTTGAGAGGGATTTGAAAAGTTTCAATGGGAATGGGAAGAATTGGGACAAAAATTGGAAAATTTTTAAGAGACTATGAAAAAATTTCAACTGGAATTTTAGCCATTTTTTGACGTGAAATTGTAAACATGTGGCCATGGATTTTGAAAATTCTAGAGAGAATTTTAAAAGCTTCAAGAGAATTTCAACAATTTTGAGAGGGATTTGAAAAGTTTCAATGGGAATGGGAAGAATTGGGACAAAAATTGGAAAATTTTTAAGGGACTATGAAAAAATTTCAACTGGAATTTTAGCCATTTTTTGACGTGAAATTGTAAACATGTGGGCATTGATTTTGAAAATTCTAGAGAGAATTTTAAAAGCTTCAACAGAATTTCAACAATTTTGAGAGGGATTTGAAAAGTTTCAATGGGAATGGGAAGAATTGGGACAAAAATTGGAAAATTTTGAAGGGACTTTGAAAAAATTTCAACTGGAATTTTAGCCATTTTTTGACGTGAAATTGTAAACAAGTGGACATGGATTTTGAAAATTCTAGAGAGAATTTTAAAAGCTTCAACAGAATTTCAACAATTTTGAGAGGGATTTGAAAAGTTTCAATGGGAATGGGAAGAATTGGGACAAAAATTGGAAAATTTTTAAGGGACTTTGAAAAAATTTCAACTGGAATTTTAGCCATTTTTTATGTGAAATTGTAAACATGTGGCCATGGATTTTGAAAATTCTAGAGAGAATTTAAAAGCTTCAAGAGAATTTCAACAATTTTGAGAGGGATTTGAAAAGTTTCAATGGGAATGGGAAGAATTGGGACAAAAATTGGAAAATTTTTAAGGGACTTTGAAAAAATTTCAACTGGAATTTTCGCAATTTTGACGTGAAATTGTAAACATGTGGCCATGGATTTTGAAAATTCTAGAGAGAATTTTAAAAGCTTCAACAGAATTTCAACAATTTTGAGAGGGATTTGAAAAGTTTCAATGGGAATGGGAAGAATTGGGACAAAAATTGGAAAATTTTTAAGGGACTTTGAAAAAATTTCAACTGGAATTTTAGCAATTTTGACGTGAAATTGTAAACATGTGGCCATGGATTTTGAAAATTCTAGAGAGAATTTTAAAAGCTTCAACAGAATTTCAACAGTTTTGAGAGGGATTTGAAAAGTTTCAATGGGAATGGGAAGAATTGGGACGAAAATTGGAAAATTTTTAAGGGACTTTGAAAAAATTTCAACTGGAATTTTAGCAATTTTGACGTGAAATTGTAAACATGTTGACGTGGATTTTGAAAAATCTAGAGAGAAGTTTCAAACTTTCAATAGGATTTCAACAGTTTTGAGAGGGATTTGAAAAGTTTCAATGGGAATGGGAAGAATTGGGACAAAAATTGGAAAATTTTTAAGGGACTTTGAAAAATTTCAACTGGAATTTTAGCCATTTTTTTATGTGAAATTGTAAACATGTGGCCATGGATTTTGAAAATTCTAGAGAGAATTTTAAAAGCTTCAAGAGAATTTCAACAATTTTGAGAGGGATTTGAAAAGTTTCAATGGGAATGGGAAGAATTGGGACAAAAATTGGAAAATTTTTAAGGGACTTTGAAAAAATTTCAACTGGAATTTTAGCCATTTTTTGACGTGAAATTGTAAACATGTGGCCATGGATTTTGAAAATTCTAGAGAGAATTTTAAAAGCTTCAACAGAATTTCCACAATTTTGAGAGGGATTTGAAAAGTTTCAATGGGAATGGGAAGAATTGGGACAAAAATTGGAAAATTTTTCAGGGACTTTGAAAAAATTTCAACTGGAATTTTAGCCATTTTTTGACGTGAAATTGTAAACATGTGGACATGGATTTTGAAAATTCTAGAGAGAATTTTAAAAGCTTCAACAGAATTTCAACAATTTTGAGAGGGATTTGAAAAGTTTCAATGGGAATGGGAAGAATTGGGACAAAAACTGGAAAATTTTTAAGGGACTTTGAAAAAATTTCAACTGGAATTTTAGCCATTTTTTTATGTGAAATTGTAAACATGTGGCCATGGATTTTGAAAATTCTAGAGAGAATTTTAAAAGCTTCAACAGAATTTCAACAATTTTGAGAGGGATTTGAAAAGTTTCAATGGGAATGGGAAGAATTGGGACAAAAATTGGAAAATTTTTAAGGGACTTTGAAAAAATTTCAACTGGAATTTTAGCCATTTTTTGACGTGAAATTGTAAACATGTGGCCATGGATTTTGAAAATTCTAGAGAGAATTTTAAAAGCTTCAACAGAATTTCCACAATTTTGAGAGGGATTTGAAAAGTTTCAATGGGAATGGGAAGAATTGGGACAAAAATTGGAAAATTTTTAAGGGACTTTGAAAAAAATTCAACTGGAATTTTAGCCATTTTTTGACGTGAAATTGTAAACATGTGGACATGGATTTTGAAAATTCTAGAGAGAATTTTAAAAGCTTCAACAGAATTTCAACAATTTTGAGAGGGATTTGAAAAGTTTCAATGGGAATGGGAAGAATTGGGACAAAAACTGGAAAATTTTTAAGGGACTTTGAAAAAATTTCAACTGGAATTTTAGCAATTTTGACGTGAAATTGTAAACATTTTGAAGTGGATTTTGAAAATTCTAGAGAGAAGTTTCAAACTTTCAATAGGATTTCAACAGTTTTGAGAGGGATTTGAAAAGTTTCAATGGGAATGGGAAGAATTGGGACAAAAATTGGAAAATTTTTAAGGGACTTTGAAAAAATTTCAACTGGAATTTTAGCCATTTTTTGACGTGAAATTGTAAACATGTGGACATGGATTTTGAAAATTCTAGAGAGAATTTTAAAAGATTCAAGAGAATTTCAACAATTTTGAGAGGGATTTGAAAAGTTTCAATGGGAATGGGAAGAATTGGGACGAAAATTGGAAAATTTTTAAGGGACTTTGAAAAAATTTCAACTGGAATTTTAGCCATTTTTTGACGTGAAATTGTAAACATGTGGACATGGATTTTGAAAATTCTAGAGAGAATTTTAAAAGATTCAAGAGAATTTCAACAATTTTGAGAGGGATTTGAAAAGTTTCAATGGGAATGGGAAGAATTGGGACGAAAATTGGAAAATTTTTAAGGGACTTTGAAAAAATTTCAACTGGAATTTTAGCAATTTTGACGTGAAATTGTAAACATGTTGACGTGGATTTTGAAAATTCTAGAGAGAAGTTTCAAACTTTCAATAGGATTTCAACAGTTTTGAGAGGGATTTGAAAAGTTTCAATGGGAATGGGAAGAATTGGGACAAAAATTGGAAAATTTTTAAGGGACTTTGAAAAAATTTCAACTGGAATTTTAGCAATTTTTTGACGTGAAATTGTAAACATGTGGCCATGGATTTTGAAAATTCTAGAGAGAATTTTAAAAGCTTCAACAGAATTTCAACAATTTTGAGAGGGATTTGAAAAGTTTCAATGGGAATGGGAAGAATTGGGACAAAAATTGGAAAATTTTGAAGGGACTTTGAAAAATTTCAACTGGAATTTTAGCCATTTTTTGACGTGAAATTGTAAACATGTGGACATGGATTTTGAAAATTCTAGAGAGAATTTTAAAAGCTTCAAGAGAATTTCAACAATTTTGAGAGGGATTTGAAAAGTTTCAATGGGAATGGGAAGAATTGGGACAAAAATTGGAAAATTTTTAAGGGACTTTGAAAAAATTTCAACTGGAATTTTAGCCATTTTTTTATGTGAAATTGTAAACATGTGGCCATGGATTTTGAAAATTCTAGAGAGAATTTTAAAAGCTTCAAGAGAATTTCAACAATTTTGAGAGGGATTTGAAAAGTTTCAATGGGAATGGGAAGAATTGGGACAAAAATTGGAAAATTTTGAAGGGACTTTGAAAAAATTTCAACTGGAATTTTAGCCATTTTTTGACGTGAAATTGTAAACATGTGGCCATGGATTTTGAAAATTCTAGAGAGAATTTTAAAAGCTTCAACAGAATATCAACAATTTTGAGAGGGATTTGAAAAGTTTCAATGGGAATGGGAAGAATTGGGACAAAAATTGGAAAATTTTTAAGGGACTTTGAAAAAATTTCAACTGGAATTTTAGCAATTTTGACGTGAAATTGTAAACATGTGGCCATGGATTTTGAAAATTCTAGAGAGAATTTTAAAAGCTTCAACAGAATTTCAACAGTTTTGAGAGGGATTTGAAAAGTTTCAATGGGAATGGGAAGAATTGGGACGAAAATTGGAAAATTTTTAAGGGACTTTGAAAAAATTTCAACTGGAATTTTAGCAATTTTGACGTGAAATTGTAAACATGTTGACATGGATTTTGAAAATTCTAGAGAGAAGTTTCAAACTTTCATAGGATTTCAACAGTTTTGAGAGGGATTTGAAAAGTTTCAATGGGAATGGGAAGAATTGGGACAAAAATTGGAAAATTTTTAAGGGACTTTGAAAAAATTTCAACTGGAATTTTAGCCATTTTTTTATGTGAAATTGTAAACATGTGGCCATGGATTTTGAAAATTCTAGAGAGAATTTTAAAAGCTTCAAGAGAATTTCAACAATTTTGACAGGGATTTGAAAAGTTTCAATGGGAATGGGAAGAATTGGGACAAAAATTGGAAAATTTTGAAGGGACTTTGAAAAAATTTCAACTGGAATTTTAGCCATTTTTTGACGTGAAATTGTAAACATGTGGCCATGGATTTTGAAAATTCTAGAGAGAATTTTAAAAGCTTCAACAGAATTTCCACAATTTTGAGAGGGATTTGAAAAGTTTCAATGGGAATGGGAAGAATTGGGACAAAAATTGGAAAATTTTTAAGGGACTATGAAAAAATTTCAACTGGAATTTTAGCCATTTTTTGACGTGAAATTGTAAACATGTGGGCATTGATTTTGAAAATTCTAGAGAGAATTTTAAAAGCTTCAACAGAATTTCAACAATTTTGAGAGGGATTTGAAAAGTTTCAATGGGAATGGGACGAATTGGGACAAAAACTGGAAAATTTTTAAGGGACTTTGAAAAAATTTCAACTGGAATTTTAGCAATTTTGACGTGAAATTGTAAACATTTTGAAGTGGATTTTGAAAATTCTAGAGAGAAGTTTCAAACTTTCAATAGGATTTCAACAGTTTTGAGAGGGATTTGAAAAGTTTCAATGGGAATGGAAGAATTGGGACAAAAATTGGAAAATTTTTAAGGGACTTTGAAAAAATTTCAACTGGAATTTTAGCCATTTTTTGACGTGAAATTGTAAACATGTGGCCATGGATTTTGAAAATTCTAGAGAGAATTTTAAAAGATTCAAGAGAATTTCAACAATTTTGAGAGGGATTTGAAAAGTTTCAATGGGAATGGGAAGAATTGGGACGAAAATTGGAAAATTTTTAAGGGACTTTGAAAAAATTTCAACTGGAATTTTAGCCATTTTTTGACGTGAAATTGTAAACATGTGGACATGGATTTTGAAAATTCTAGAGAGAATTTTAAAAGCTTCAAGAGAATTTCAACAATTTTGAGAGGGATTTGAAAAGTTTCAATGGGAATGGGAAGAATTGGGACAAAAATTGGAAAATTTTTAAGGGACTATGAAAAAATTTCAACTGGAATTTTAGCCATTTTTTGACGTGAAATTGTAAACATGTGGCCATGGATTTTGAAAATTCTAGAGAGAATTTTAAAAGCTTCAAGAGAATTTCAACAATTTTGAGAGGGATTTGAAAAGTTTCAATGGGAATGGGAAGAATTGGGACAAAAATTGGAAAATTTTTAAGGGACTATGAAAAAATTTCAACTGGAATTTTAGCCATTTTTTGACGTGAAATTGTAAACATGTGGGCATTGATTTTGAAAATTCTAGAGAGAATTTTAAAAGCTTCAACAGAATATCAACAATTTTGAGAGGGATTTGAAAAGTTTCAATGGGAATGGGAAGAATTGGGACAAAAATTGGAAAATTTTTAAGGGACTTTGAAAAAATTTCAACTGGAATTTTAGCCATTTTTTGACGTGAAATTGTAAACAAGTGGACATGGATTTTGAAAATTCTAGAGAGAATTTTAAAAGCTTCAAGAGAATTTCAACAATTTTGAGAGGGATTTGAAAAGTTTCAATGGGAATGGGAAGAATTGGGACAAAAATTGGAAAATTTTGAAGGGACTTTGAAAAAATTTCAACTGGAATTTTAGCCATTTTTTGACGTGAAATTGTAAACATGTGGACATGGATTTTGAAAATTCTAGAGAGAATTTTAAAAGCTTCAAGAGAATTTCAACAATTTTGAGAGGGATTTGAAAAGTTTCAATGGGAATGGGAAGAATTGGGACAAAAATTGGAAAATTTTTAAGGGACTTTGAAAAAATTTCAACTGGAATTTTAGCCATTTTTTTATGTGAAATTGTAAACATGTGGCCATGGATTTTGAAAATTCTAGAGAGAATTTTAAAAGCTTCAAGAGAATTTCAACAATTTTGAGAGGGATTTGAAAAGTTTCAATGGGAATGGGAAGAATTGGGACAAAAATTGGAAAATTTTTCAGGGACTTTGAAAAAATTTCAACTGGAATTTTAGCCATTTTTTGACGTGAAATTGTAAACATGTGGCCATGGATTTTGAAAATTCTAGAGAGAATTTTAAAAGCTTCAACAGAATATCAACAATTTTGAGAGGGATTTGAAAAGTTTCAATGGGAATGGGAAGAATTGGGACAAAAATTGGAAAATTTTTAAGGGACTTTGAAAAAATTTCAACTGGAATTTTAGCAATTTTGACGTGAAATTGTAAACATGTGGCCATGGATTTTGAAAATTCTAGAGAGAATTTTAAAAGCTTCAACAGAATTTCAACAGTTTTGAGAGGGATTTGAAAAGTTTCAATGGGAATGGGAAGAATTGGGACGAAAATTGGAAAATTTTTAAGGGACTTTGAAAAAATTTCAACTGGAATTTTAGCAATTTTGACGTGAAATTGTAAACATGTTGACATGGATTTTGAAAATTCTAGAGAGAAGTTTCAAACTTTCAATAGGATTTCAACATTTTTGAGAGGGATTTGAAAAGTTTCAATGGGAATGGGAAGAATTGGGACGAAAATTGGAAAATTTTTAAGGGACTTTGAAAAAATTTCAACTGGAATTTTAGCCATTTTTTGACGTGAAATTGTAAACATGTGGACATGGATTTTGAAAATTCTAGAGAGAATTTTAAAAGCTTCAAGAGAATTTCAACAATTTTGAGAGGGATTTGAAAAGTTTCAATGGGAATGGGAAGAATTGGGACAAAAATTGGAAAATTTTTAAGGGACTATGAAAAAATTTCAACTGGAATTTTAGCCATTTTTTGACGTGAAATTGTAAACATGTGGCCATGGATTTTGAAAATTCTAGAGAGAATTTTAAAAGCTTCAAGAGAATTTCAACAATTTTGAGAGGGATTTGAAAAGTTTCAATGGGAATGGGAAGAATTGGGACAAAAATTGGAAAATTTTTAAGGGACTATGAAAAAATTTCAACTGGAATTTTAGCCATTTTTTGACGTGAAATTGTAAACATGTGGGCATTGATTTTGAAAATTCTAGAGAGAATTTTAAAAGCTTCAACAGAATTTCAACAATTTTGAGAGGGATTTGAAAAGTTTCAATGGGAATGGGAAGAATTGGGACAAAAATTGGAAAATTTTTAAGGGACTTTGAAAAAATTTCAACTGGAATTTTAGCCATTTTTTGACGTGAAATTGTAAACAAGTGGACATGGATTTTGAAAATTCTAGAGAGAATTTTAAAAGCTTCAACAGAATTTCAACAATTTTGAGAGGGATTTGAAAAGTTTCAATGGGAATGGGAAGAATTGGGACAAAAATTGGAAAATTTTGAAGGGACTTTGAAAAAATTTCAACTGGAATTTTAGCCATTTTTTGACGTGAAATTGTAAACATGTGGACATGGATTTTGAAAATTCTAGAGAGAATTTTAAAAGCTTCAAGAGAATTTCAACAATTTTGAGAGGGATTTGAAAAGTTTCAATGGGAATGGGAAGAATTGGGACAAAAATTGGAAAATTTTTAAGGGACTTTGAAAAAATTTCAACTGGAATTTTAGCCATTTTTTTATGTGAAATTGTAAACATGTGGCCATGGATTTTGAAAATTCTAGAGAGAATTTTAAAAGCTTCAAGAGAATTTCAACAATTTTGAGAGGGATTTGAAAAGTTTCAATGGGAATGGGAAGAATTGGGACAAAAATTGGAAAATTTTTAAGGGACTTTGAAAAAATTTCAACTGGAATTTTAGCCATTTTTTGACGTGAAATTGTAAACATGTGGCCATGGATTTTGAAAATTCTAGAGAGAATTTTAAAAGCTTCAACAGAATATCAACAATTTTGAGAGGGATTTGAAAAGTTTCAATGGGAATGGGAAGAATTGGGACAAAAATTGGAAAATTTTTAAGGGACTTTGAAAAAATTTCAACTGGAATTTTAGCAATTTTGACGTGAAATTGTAAACATGTGGCCATGGATTTTGAAAATTCTAGAGAGAATTTTAAAAGCTTCAACAGAATTTCAACAGTTTTGAGAGGGATTTGAAAAGTTTCAATGGGAATGGGAAGAATTGGGACGAAAATTGGAAAATTTTTAAGGGACTTTGAAAAAATTTCAACTGGAATTTTAGCAATTTTGACGTGAAATTGTAAACATGTTGACATGGATTTTGAAAATTCTAGAGAGAAGTTTCAAACTTTCAATAGGATTTCAACAGTTTTGAGAGGGATTTGAAAAGTTTCAATGGGAATGGGAAGAATTGGGACAAAAATTGGAAAATTTTTAAGGGACTTTGAAAAAATTTCAACTGGAATTTTAGCCATTTTTTTATGTGAAATTGTAAACATGTGGCCATGGATTTTGAAAATTCTAGAGAGAATTTTAAAAGCTTCAAGAGAATTTCAACAATTTTGACAGGGATTTGAAAAGTTTCAATGGGAATGGGAAGAATTGGGACAAAAATTGGAAAATTTTTAAGGGACTTTGAAAAAATTTCAACTGGAATTTTAGCCATTTTTTGACGTGAAATTGTAAACATGTGGCCATGGATTTTGAAAATTCTAGAGAGAATTTTAAAAGCTTCAACAGAATTTCCACAATTTTGAGAGGGATTTGAAAAGTTTCAATGGGAATGGGAAGAATTGGGACAAAAATTGGAAAATTTTTCAGGGACTTTGAAAAAATTTCAACTGGAATTTTAGCCATTTTTTGACGTGAAATTGTAAACATGTGGACATGGATTTTGAAAATTCTAGAGAGAATTTTAAAAGCTTCAACAGAATTTCAACAATTTTGAGAGGGATTTGAAAAGTTTCAATGGGAATGGGAAGAATTGGGACAAAAACTGGAAAATTTTTAAGGGACTTTGAAAAAATTTCAACTGGAATTTTAGCCATTTTTTTATGTGAAATTGTAAACATGTGGCCATGGATTTTGAAAATTCTAGAGAGAATTTTAAAAGCTTCAAGAGAATTTCAACAATTTTGAGAGGGATTTGAAAAGTTTCAATGGGAATGGGAAGAATTGGGACAAAAATTGGAAAATTTTTAAGGGACTTTGAAAAAATTTCAACTGGAATTTTAGCCATTTTTTGACGTGAAATTGTAAACATGTGGCCATGGATTTTGAAAATTCTAGAGAGAATTTTAAAAGCTTCAACAGAATTTCCACAATTTTGAGAGGGATTTGAAAAGTTTCAATGGGAATGGGAAGAATTGGGACAAAAATTGGAAAATTTTTAAGGGACTTTGAAAAAATTTCAACTGGAATTTTAGCCATTTTTTGACGTGAAATTGTAAACATGTGGACATGGATTTTGAAAATTCTAGAGAGAATTTTAAAAGCTTCAACAGAATTTCAACAATTTTGAGAGGGATTTGAAAAGTTTCAATGGGAATGGGAAGAATTGGGACAAAAACTGGAAAATTTTTAAGGGACTTTGAAAAAATTTCAACTGGAATTTTAGCAATTTTGACGTGAAATTGTAAACATTTTGAAGTGGATTTTGAAAATTCTAGAGAGAAGTTTCAAACTTTCAATAGGATTTCAACAGTTTTGAGAGGGATTTGAAAAGTTTCAATGGGAATGGGAAGAATTGGGACAAAAATTGGAAAATTTTTAAGGGACTTTGAAAAAATTTCAACTGGAATTTTAGCCATTTTTTGACGTGAAATTGTAAACATGTGGACATGGATTTTGAAAATTCTAGAGAGAATTTTAAAAGATTCAAGAGAATTTCAACAATTTTGAGAGGGATTTGAAAAGTTTCAATGGGAATGGGAAGAATTGGGACGAAAATTGGAAAATTTTTAAGGGACTTTGAAAAAATTTCAACTGGAATTTTAGCCATTTTTTGACGTGAAATTGTAAACATGTGGACATGGATTTTGAAAATTCTAGAGAGAATTTTAAAAGCTTCAAGAGAATTTCAACAATTTTGAGAGGGATTTGAAAAGTTTCAATGGGAATGGGAAGAATTGGGACAAAAATTGGAAAATTTTTAAGAGACTATGAAAAAATTTCAACTGGAATTTTAGCCATTTTTTGACGTGAAATTGTAAACATGTGGCCATGGATTTTGAAAATTCTAGAGAGAATTTTAAAAGCTTCAAGAGAATTTCAACAATTTTGAGAGGGATTTGAAAAGTTTCAATGGGAATGGGAAGAATTGGGACAAAAATTGGAAAATTTTTAAGGGACTATGAAAAAATTTCAACTGGAATTTTAGCCATTTTTTGACGTGAAATTGTAAACATGTGGGCATTGATTTTGAAAATTCTAGAGAGAATTTTAAAAGCTTCAACAGAATTTCAACAATTTTGAGAGGGATTTGAAAAGTTTCAATGGGAATGGGAAGAATTGGGACAAAAATTGGAAAATTTTTCAGGGACTTTGAAAAAATTTCAACTGGAATTTTAGCCATTTTTTGACGTGAAATTGTAAACAAGTGGACATGGATTTTGAAAATTCTAGAGAGAATTTTAAAAGCTTCAACAGAATTTCAACAATTTTGAGAGGGATTTGAAAAGTTTCAATGGGAATGGGAAGAATTGGGACAAAAATTGGAAAATTTTTAAGGGACTTTGAAAAAATTTCAACTGGAATTTTAGCCATTTTTTGACGTGAAATTGTAAACATGTGGACATGGATTTTGAAAATTCTAGAGAGAATTTTAAAAGCTTCAACAGAATTTCAAAAATTTTGAGAGGGATTTGAAAAGTTTCAATGGGAATGGGAAGAATTGGGACAAAAATTGGAAAATTTTTAAGGGACTTTGAAAAAATTTCAACTGGAATTTTAGCAATTTTTTATGTGAAATTGTAAACATGTGGCCATGGATTTTGAAAATTCTAGAGAGAATTTTAAAAGCTTCAAGAGAATTTCAACAATTTTGAGAGGGATTTGAAAAGTTTCAATGGGAATGGGAAGAATTGGGACAAAAATTGGAAAATTTTTAAGGGACTTTGAAAAAATTTCAACTGGAATTTTAGCCATTTTTTTATGTGAAATTGTAAACATGTGGCCATGGATTTTGAAAATTCTAGAGAGAATTTTAAAAGCTTCAAGAGAATTTCAACAATTTTGAGAGGGATTTGAAAAGTTTCAATGGGAATGGGAAGAATTGGGACAAAAATTGGAAAATTTTTAAGGGACTTTGAAAAAATTTCAACTGGAATTTTAGCCATTTTTTGACGTGAAATTGTAAACATGTGGCCATGGATTTTGAAAATTCTAGAGAGAATTTTAAAAGCTTCAACAGAATATCAACAATTTTGAGAGGGATTTGAAAAGTTTCAATGGGAATGGGAAGAATTGGGACAAAAATTGGAAAATTTTTAAGGGACTTTGAAAAAATTTCAACTGGAATTTTTGCAATTTTGACGTGAAATTGTAAACATGTGGCTATGGATTTTGAAAATTCTAGAGAGAATTTTAAAAGCTTCAACAGAATTTCAACAGTTTTGAGAGGGATTTGAAAAGTTTCAATGGGAATGGGAAGAATTGGGACGAAAATTGGAAAATTTTTAAGGGACTTTGAAAAAATTTCAACTGGAATTTTAGCAATTTTGACGTGAAATTGTAAACATGTTGACATGGATTTTGAAAATTCTAGAGAGAAGTTTCAAACTTTCAATAGGATTTCAACAGTTTTGAGAGGGATTTGAAAAGTTTCAATGGGAATGGGAAGAATTGGGACAAAAATTGGAAAATTTTTAAGGGACTTTGAAAAAATTTCAACTGGAATTTTAGCCATTTTTTGACGTGAAATTGTAAACATGTGGCCATGGATTTTGAAAATTCTAGAGAGAATTTTAAAAGCTTCAACAGAATTTCCACAATTTTGAGAGGGATTTGAAAAGTTTCAATGGGAATGGGAAGAATTGGGACAAAAATTGGAAAATTTTTCAGGGACTTTGAAAAAATTTCAACTGGAATTTTAGCCATTTTTTGACGTGAAATTGTAAACATGTGGACATGGATTTTGAAAATTCTAGAGAGAATTTTAAAAGCTTCAAGAGAATTTCAACAATTTTGAGAGGGATTTGAAAAGTTTCAATGGGAATGGGAAGAATTGGGACAAAAACTGGAAAATTTTTAAGGGACTTTGAAAAAATTTCAACTGGAATTTTAGCCATTTTTTTATGTGAAATTGTAAACATGTGGCCATGGATTTTGAAAATTCTAGAGAGAATTTTAAAAGCTTCAAGAGAATTTCAACAATTTTGAGAGGGATTTGAAAAGTTTCAATGGGAATGGGAAGAATTGGGACAAAAATTGGAAAATTTTTAAGGGACTTTGAAAAAATTTCAACTGGAATTTTAGCCATTTTTTGACGTGAAATTGTAAACATGTGGCCATGGATTTTGAAAATTCTAGAGAGAATTTTAAAAGCTTCAAGAGAATTTCAACAATTTTGAGAGGGATTTGAAAAGTTTCAATGGGAATGGGAAGAATTGGGACAAAAATTGGAAAATTTTTAAGGGACTTTGAAAAAATTTCAACTGGAATTTTAGCCATTTTTTGACGTGAAATTGTAAACATGTGGACATGGATTTTGAAAATTCTAGCGAGAATTTTAAAAGCTTCAAGAGAATTTCAACAATTTTGAGAGGGATTTGAAAAGTTTCAATGGGAATGGGAAGAATTGGGACAAAAACTGGAAAATTTTTAAGGGACTTTGAAAAAATTTCAACTGGAATTTTAGCAATTTTGACGTGAAATTGTAAACATTTTGAAGTGGATTTTGAAAATTCTAGAGAGAAGTTTCAAACTTTCAATAGGATTTCAACAGTTTTGAGAGGGATTTGAAAAGTTTCAATGGGAATGGGAAGAATTGGGACAAAAATTGGAAAATTTTTAAGGGACTTTGAAAAAATTTCAACTGGAATTTTAGCCATTTTTTGACGTGAAATTGTAAACATGTGGACATGGATTTTGAAAATTCTAGAGAGAATTTTAAAAGATTCAAGAGAATTTCAACAATTTTGAGAGGGATTTGAAAAGTTTCAATGGGAATGGGAAGAATTGGGACGAAAATTGGAAAATTTTTAAGGGACTTTGAAAAAATTTCAACTGGAATTTTAGCCATTTTTTGACGTGAAATTGTAAACATGTGGACATGGATTTTGAAAATTCTAGAGAGAATTTTAAAAGCTTCAAGAGAATTTCAACAATTTTGAGAGGGATTTGAAAAGTTTCAATGGGAATGGGAAGAATTGGGACAAAAATTGGAAAATTTTTAAGAGACTATGAAAAAATTTCAACTGGAATTTTAGCCATTTTTTGACGTGAAATTGTAAACATGTGGCCATGGATTTTGAAAATTCTAGAGAGAATTTTAAAAGCTTCAACAGAATTTCAACAATTTTGAGAGGGATTTGAAAAGTTTCAATGGGAATGGGAAGAATTGGGACAAAAATTGGAAAATTTTTAAGGGACTATGAAAAAATTTCAACTGGAATTTTAGCCATTTTTTGACGTGAAATTGTAAACATGTGGGCATTGATTTTGAAAATTCTAGAGAGAATTTTAAAAGCTTCAACAGAATTTCAACAATTTTGAGAGGGATTTGAAAAGTTTCAATGGGAATGGGAAGAATTGGGACGAAAATTGGAAAATTTTGAAGGGACTTTGAAAAAATTTCAACTGGAATTTTAGCCATTTTTTGACGTGAAATTGTAAACAAGTGGACATGGATTTTGAAAATTCTAGAGAGAATTTTAAAAGCTTCAACAGAATTTCAACAATTTTGAGAGGGATTTGAAAAGTTTCAATGGGAATGGGAAGAATTGGGACAAAAATTGGAAAATTTTTAAGGGACTTTGAAAAAATTTCAACTGGAATTTTAGCCATTTTTTGACGTGAAATTGTAAACATGTGGCCATGGATTTTGAAAATTCTAGAGAGAATTTTAAAAGCTTCAACAGAATTTCAAAAATTTTGAGAGGGATTTGAAAAGTTTCAATGGGAATGGGAAGAATTGGGACAAAAATTGGAAAATTTTTAAGGGACTTTGAAAAAATTTCAACTGGAATTTTAGCAATTTTTTATGTGAAATTGTAAACATGTGGCCATGGATTTTGAAAATTCTAGAGAGAATTTTAAAAGCTTCAAGAGAATTTCAACAATTTTGAGAGGGATTTGAAAAGTTTCAATGGGAATGGGAAGAATTGGGACAAAAATTGGAAAATTTTTAAGGGACTTTGAAAAAATTTCAACTGGAATTTTCGCAATTTTGACGTGAAATTGTAAACATGTGGCCATGGATTTTGAAAATTCTAGAGAGAATTTTAAAAGCTTCAACAGAATTTCAACAATTTTGAGAGGGATTTGAAAAGTTTCAATGGGAATGGGAAGAATTGGGACAAAAATTGGAAAATTTTTAAGGGACTTTGAAAAAATTTCAACTGGAATTTTAGCAATTTTGACGTGAAATTGTAAACATGTGGACATGGATTTTGAAAATTCTAGAGAGAATTTTAAAAGCTTCAACAGAATTTCAACAGTTTTGAGAGGGATTTGAAAAGTTTCAATGGGAATGGGAAGAATTGGGACGAAAATTGGAAAATTTTTAAGGGACTTTGAAAAAATTTCAACTGGAATTTTAGCAATTTTGACGTGAAATTGTAAACATGTTGACGTGGATTTTGAAAATTCTAGAGAGAAGTTTCAAACTTTCAATAGGATTTCAACAGTTTTGAGAGGGATTTGAAAAGTTTCAATGGGAATGGGAAGAATTGGGACAAAAATTGGAAAATTTTTAAGGGACTTTGAAAAAATTTCAACTGGAATTTTAGCCATTTTTTTATGTGAAATTGTAAACATGTGGCCATGGATTTTGAAAATTCTAGAGAGAATTTTAAAAGCTTCAAGAGAATTTCAACAATTTTGAGAGGGATTTGAAAAGTTTCAATGGGAATGGGAAGAATTGGGACAAAAATTGGAAAATTTTTAAGGGACTTTGAAAAAATTTCAACTGGAATTTTAGCCATTTTTTGACGTGAAATTGTAAACATGTGGCCATGGATTTTGAAAATTCTAGAGAGAATTTTAAAAGCTTCAACAGAATTTCCACAATTTTGAGAGGGATTTGAAAAGTTTCAATGGGAATGGGAAGAATTGGGACAAAAATTGGAAAATTTTTCAGGGACTTTGAAAAAATTTCAACTGGAATTTTAGCCATTTTTGACGTGAAATTGTAAACATGTGGACATGGATTTTGAAAATTCTAGAGAGAATTTTAAAAGCTTCAACAGAATTTCAACAATTTTGAGAGGGATTTGAAAAGTTTCAATGGGAATGGGAAGAATTGGGACAAAAACTGGAAAATTTTTAAGGGACTTTGAAAAAATTTCAACTGGAATTTTAGCCATTTTTTTATGTGAAATTGTAAACATGTGGCCATGGATTTTGAAAATTCTAGAGAGAATTTTAAAAGCTTCAAGAGAATTTCAACAATTTTGAGAGGGATTTGAAAAGTTTCAATGGGAATGGGAAGAATTGGGACAAAAATTGGAAAATTTTTAAGGGACTTTGAAAAAATTTCAACTGGAATTTTAGCCATTTTTTGACGTGAAATTGTAAACATGTGGCCATGGATTTTGAAAATTCTAGAGAGAATTTTAAAAGCTTCAAGAGAATTTCAACAATTTTGAGAGGGATTTGAAAAGTTTCAATGGGAATGGGAAGAATTGGGACAAAAATTGGAAAATTTTTAAGGGACTTTGAAAAAATTTCAACTGGAATTTTAGCCATTTTTTGACGTGAAATTGTAAACATGTGGACATGGATTTTGAAAATTCTAGAGAGAATTTTAAAAGCTTCAACAGAATTTCAACAATTTTGAGAGGGATTTGAAAAGTTTCAATGGGAATGGGAAGAATTGGGACAAAAACTGGAAAATTTTTAAGGGACTTTGAAAAAATTTCAACTGGAATTTTAGCAATTTTGACGTGAAATTGTAAACATTTTGAAGTGGATTTTGAAAATTCTAGAAAGAAGTTTCAAACTTTCAATAGGATTTCAACAGTTTTGAGAGGGATTTGAAAAGTTTCAATGGGAATGGGAAGAATTGGGACAAAAATTGGAAAATTTTTAAGGGACTTTGAAAAAATTTCAACTGGAATTTTAGCCATTTTTTGACGTGAAATTGTAAACATGTGGACATGGATTTTGAAAATTCTAGAGAGAATTTTAAAAGCTTCAAGAGAATTTCAACAATTTTGAGAGGGATTTGAAAAGTTTCAATGGGAATGGGAAGAATTGGGACGAAAATTGGAAAATTTTTAAGGGACTTTGAAAAAATTTCAACTGGAATTTTAGCCATTTTTTGACGTGAAATTGTAAACATGTGGACATGGATTTTGAAAATTCTAGAGAGAATTTTAAAAGCTTCAAGAGAATTTCAACAATTTTGAGAGGGATTTGAAAAGTTTCAATGGGAATGGGAAGAATTGGGACAAAAATTGGAAAATTTTTAAGAGACTATGAAAAAATTTCAACTGGAATTTTAGCCATTTTTTGACGTGAAATTGTAAACATGTGGCCATGGATTTTGAAAATTCTAGAGAGAATTTTAAAAGCTTCAAGAGAATTTCAACAATTTTGAGAGGGATTTGAAAAGTTTCAATGGGAATGGGAAGAATTGGGACAAAAATTGGAAAATTTTTAAGGGACTATGAAAAAATTTCAACTGGAATTTTAGCCATTTTTTGACGTGAAATTGTAAACATGTGGGCATTGATTTTGAAAATTCTAGAGAGAATTTTAAAAGCTTCAACAGAATTTCAACAATTTTGAGAGGGATTTGAAAAGTTTCAATGGGAATGGGAAGAATTGGGACGAAAATTGGAAAATTTTGAAGGGACTTTGAAAAAATTTCAACTGGAATTTTAGCCATTTTTTGACGTGAAATTGTAAACAAGTGGACATGGATTTTGAAAATTCTAGAGAGAATTTTAAAAGCTTCAACAGAATTTCAACAATTTTGAGAGGGATTTGAAAAGTTTCAATGGGAATGGGAAGAATTGGGACAAAAATTGGAAAATTTTTAAGGGACTTTGAAAAAATTTCAACTGGAATTTTAGCCATTTTTTGACGTGAAATTGTAAACATGTGGACATGGATTTTGAAAATTCTAGAGAGAATTTTAAAAGCTTCAACAGAATTTCAAAAATTTTGAGAGGGATTTGAAAAGTTTCAATGGGAATGGGAAGAATTGGGACAAAAATTGGAAAATTTTTAAGGGACTTTGAAAAAATTTCAACTGGAATTTTAGCAATTTTTTATGTGAAATTGTAAACATGTGGCCATGGATTTTGAAAATTCTAGAGAGAATTTTAAAAAGCTTCAACAGAATTTCAACAATTTTGAGAGGGATTTGAAAAGTTTCAATGGGAATGGGAAGAATTGGGACAAAAATTGGAAAATTTTTAAGGGACTTTGAAAAAATTTCAACTGGAATTTTCGCAATTTTGACGTGAAATTGTAAACATGTGGCCATGGATTTTGAAAATTCTAGAGAGAATTTTAAAAGCTTCAACAGAATTTCAACAATTTTGAGAGGGATTTGAAAAGTTTCAATGGGAATGGGAAGAATTGGGACAAAAATTGGAAAATTTTTAAGGGACTTTGAAAAAATTTCAACTGGAATTTTAGCAATTTTGACGTGAAATTGTAAACATGTGGACATGGATTTTGAAAATTCTAGAGAGAATTTTAAAAGCTTCAACAGAATTTCAACAGTTTTGAGAGGGATTTGAAAAGTTTCAATGGGAATGGGAAGAATTGGGACGAAAATTGGAAAATTTTTAAGGGACTTTGAAAAAATTTCAACTGGAATTTTAGCAATTTTGACGTGAAATTGTAAACATGTTGACGTGGATTTTGAAAATTCTAGAGAGAAGTTTCAAACTTTCAATAGGATTTCAACAGTTTTGAGAGGGATTTGAAAAGTTTCAATGGGAATGGGAAGAATTGGGACAAAAATTGGAAAATTTTTAAGGGACTTTGAAAAAATTTCAACTGGAATTTTAGCCATTTTTTTATGTGAAATTGTAAACATGTGGCCATGGATTTTGAAAATTCTAGAGAGAATTTTAAAAGCTTCAAGAGAATTTCAACAATTTTGAGAGGGATTTGAAAAGTTTCAATGGGAATGGGAAGAATTGGGACAAAAATTGGAAAATTTTTAAGGGACTTTGAAAAAATTTCAACTGGAATTTTAGCCATTTTTTGACGTGAAATTGTAAACATGTGGCCATGGATTTTGAAAATTCTAGAGAGAATTTTAAAAGCTTCAACAGAATATCAACAATTTTGAGAGGGATTTGAAAAGTTTCAATGGGAATGGGAAGAATTGGGACAAAAATTGGAAAATTTTTAAGGGACTTTGAAAAAATTTCAACTGGAATTTTAGCCATTTTGACGTGAAATTGTAAACATGTGGCCATGGATTTTGAAAATTCTAGAGAGAATTTTAAAAGCTTCAACAGAATTTCAACAGTTTTGAGAGGGATTTGAAAAGTTTCAATGGGAATGGGAAGAATTGGGACGAAAATTGGAAAATTTTTAAGGGACTTTGAAAAAATTTCAACTGGAATTTTAGCAATTTTGACGTGAAATTGTAAACATGTTGACGTGGATTTTGAAAATTCTAGAGAGAAGTTTCAAACTTTCAATAGGATTTCAACAGTTTTGAGAGGGATTTGAAAAGTTTCAATGGGAATGGGAAGAATTGGGACAAAAATTGGAAAATTTTTCAGGGACTTTGAAAAAATTTCAACTGGAATTTTAGCAATTTTTTGACGTGAAATTGTAAACATGTGGCCATGGATTTTGAAAATTCTAGAGAGAATTTTAAAAGCTTCAACAGAATTTCAACAATTTTGAGAGGGATTTGAAAAGTTTCAATGGGAATGGGAAGAATTGGGACAAAAATTGGAAAATTTTTAAGGGACTTTGAAAAAATTTCAACTGGAATTTTAGCCATTTTTTGACGTGAAATTGTAAACAAGTGGACATGGATTTTGAAAATTCTAGAGAGAATTTTAAAAGCTTCAACAGAATTTCAACAATTTTGAGAGGGATTTGAAAAGTTTCAATGGGAATGGGAAGAATTGGGACAAAAATTGGAAAATTTTTTAAGGGACTTTGAAAAAATTTCAACTGGAATTTTAGCCATTTTTTGACGTGAAATTGTAAACATGTGGCCATGGATTTTGAAAATTCTAGAGAGAATTTTAAAAGCTTCAACAGAATATCAACAATTTTGAGAGGGATTTGAAAAGTTTCAATGGGAATGGGAAGAATTGGGACGAAAATTGGAAAATTTTTAAGGGACTTTGAAAAAATTTCAACTGGAATTTTAGCAATTTTGACGTGAAATTGTAAACATGTTGACGTGGATTTTGAAAATTCTAGAGAGAAGTTTCAAACTTTCAATAGGATTTCAACAGTTTTGAGAGGGATTTGAAAAGTTTCAATGGGAATGGGAAGAATTGGGACAAAAATTGGAAAATTTTTCAGGGACTTTGAAAAAATTTCAACTGGAATTTTAGCCATTTTTTGACGTGAAATTGTAAACATGTGGACATGGATTTTGAAAATTCTAGAGAGAATTTTAAAAGCTTCAACAGAATTTCAACAATTTTGAGAGGGATTTGAAAAGTTTCAATGGGAATGGGAAGAATTGGGACAAAAATTGGAAAATTTTTAAGGGACTTTGAAAAAATTTCAACTGGAATTTTAGCAATTTTTTGACGTGAAATTGTAAACATGTGGACATGGATTTTGAAAATTCTAGAGAGAATTTTAAAAGCTTCAACAGAATTTCAACAATTTTGAGAGGGATTTGAAAAGTTTCAATGGGAATGGGAAGAATTGGGACAAAAACTGGAAAATTTTTAAGGGACTTGGAAAAAATTTCAACTGGAATTTTAGCAATTTTGACGTGAAATTGTAAACATTTTGAAGTGGATTTCGAAAATTCTAGAGAGAAGTTTCAAACTTTCAATAGGATTTCAACAGTTTTGAGAGGGATTTGAAAAGTTTCAATGGGAATGGGAAGAATTGGGACAAAAATTGGAAAATTTTTAAGGGACTTTGAAAAAATTTCAACTGGAATTTTAGCCATTTTTTTATGTGAAATTGTAAACATGTGGCCATGGATTTTGAAAATTCTAGAGAGAATTTTAAAAGCTTCAAGAGAATTTCAACAATTTTGAGAGGGATTTGAAAAGTTTCAATGGGAATGGGAAGAATTGGGACAAAAATTGGAAAATTTTTAAGGGACTTTGAAAAAATTTCAACTGGAATTTTAGCCATTTTTTGACGTGAAATTGTAAACAAGTGGACATGGATTTTGAAAATTCTAGAGAGAATTTTAAAAGCTTCAACAGAATTTCAACCATTTTGAGAGGGATTTGAAAAGTTTCAATGGGAATGGGAAGAATTGGGACAAAAATTGGAAAATTTTTTAAGGGACTTTGAAAAAATTTCAACTGGAATTTTAGCCATTTTTTGACGTGAAATTGTAAACATGTGGACATGGATTTTGAAAATTCTAGAGAGAATTTTAAAAGCTTCAAGAGAATTTCAACAATTTTGAGAGGGATTTGAAAAGTTTCAATGGGAATGGGAAGAATTGGGACAAAAATTGGAAAATTTTTCAGGGACTTTGAAAAAATTTCAACTGGAATTTTAGCCATTTTTTGACGTGAAATTGTAAACATGTGGCCATGGATTTTGAAAATTCTAGAGAGAATTTTAAAAGCTTCAACAGAATTTCAACAGTTTTGAGAGGGATTTGAAAAGTTTCAATGGGAATGGGAAGAATTGGGATGAAAATTGGAAAATTTTTAAGGGACTTTGAAAAAATTTCAACTGGAATTTTAGCAATTTTGACGTGAAATTGTAAACATGTTGACGTGGATTTTGAAAATTCTAGAGAGAATTTTAAAAGCTTCAACAGAATTTCAACAATTTTGAGAGGGATTTGAAAAGTTTCAATGGGAATGGGAAGAATTGGGACAGAAATTGGAAAATTTTTAAGGGACTTTGAAAAAATTTCAACTGGAATTTTAGCCATTTTTTGACGTGAAATTGTAAACATGTGGACATGGATTTTGAAAATTCTAGAGAGAATTTTAAAAGCTTCAAGAGAATTTCAACAATTTTGAGAGGGATTTGAAAAGTTTCAATGGGAATGGGAAGAATTGGGACGAAAATTGGAAAATTTTTAAGGGACTTTGAAAAAATTTCAACTGGAATTTTAGCAATTTTGACGTGAAATTGTAAACATGTTGACGTGGATTTTGAAAATTCTAGAGAGAAGTTTCAAACTTTCAATAGGATTTCAACAGTTTTGAGAGGGATTTGAAAAGTTTCAATGGGAATGGGAAGAATTGGGACAAAAATTGGAAAATTTTTCAGGGACTTTGAAAAAATTTCAACTGGAATTTTAGCCATTTTTTGACGTGAAATTGTAAACATGTGGACATGGATTTTGAAAATTCTAGAGAGAATTTTAAAAGCTTCAACAGAATTTCAACAATTTTGAGAGGGATTTGAAAAGTTTCAATGGGAATGGGAAGAATTGGGACAAAAATTGGAAAATTTTTTAAGGGACTTTGAAAAAATTTCAACTGGAATTTTAGCCATTTTTTGACGTGAAATTGTAAACATGTGGCCATGGATTTTGAAAATTCTAGAGAGAATTTTAAAAGCTTCAACAGAATATCAACAATTTTGAGAGGGATTTGAAAAGTTTCAATGGGAATGGGAAGAATTGGGACGAAAATTGGAAAATTTTTAAGGGACTTTGAAAAAATTTCAACTGGAATTTTAGCAATTTTGACGTGAAATTGTAAACATGTTGACGTGGATTTTGAAAATTCTAGAGAGAAGTTTCAAACTTTCAATAGGATTTCAACAGTTTTGAGAGGGATTTGAAAAGTTTCAATGGGAATGGGAAGAATTGGGATGAAAATTGGAAAATTTTTCAGGGACTTTGAAAAAATTTCAACTGGAATTTTAGCCATTTTTTGACGTGAAATTGTAAACATGTGGACATGGATTTTGAAAATTCTAGAGAGAATTTTAAAAGCTTCAACAGAATTTCAACAATTTTGAGAGGGATTTGAAAAGTTTCAATGGGAATGGGAAGAATTGGGACAAAAATTGGAAAATTTTTAAGGGACTTTGAAAAAATTTCAACTGGAATTTTAGCAATTTTTTGACGTGAAATTGTAAACATGTGGACATGGATTTTGAAAATTCTAGAGAGAATTTTAAAAGCTTCAACAGAATTTCAACAATTTTGAGAGGGATTTGAAAAGTTTCAATGGGAATGGGAAGAATTGGGACAAAAACTGGAAAATTTTTAAGGGACTTTGAAAAAATTTCAACTGGAATTTTAGCAATTTTGACGTGAAATTGTAAACATTTTGAAGTGGATTTTGAAAATTCTAGAGAGAAGTTTCAAACTTTCAATAGGATTTCAACAGTTTTGAGAGGGATTTGAAAAGTTTCAATGGGAATGGGAAGAATTGGGACAAAAACTGGAAAATTTTTAAGGGACTTTGAAAAAATTTCAACTGGAATTTTAGCAATTTTGACGTGAAATTGTAAACATTTTGAAGTGGATTTTGAAAATTCTAGAGAGAAGTTTCAAACTTTCAATAGGATTTCAACAGTTTTGAGAGGGATTTGAAAAGTTTCAATGGGAATGGGAAGAATTGGGACAAAAATTGGAAAATTTTTAAGGGACTTAGAAAAAATTTCAACTGGAATTTTAGCAATTTTTTTATGTGAAATTGTAAACATGTGGCCATGGATTTTGAAAATTCTAGAGAGAATTTTAAAAGCTTCAAGAGAATTTCAACAATTTTGAGAGGGATTTGAAAAGTTTCAATGGGAATGGGAAGAATTGGGACAAAAATTGGAAAATTTTTAAGGGACTTTGAAAAAATTTCAACTGGAATTTTAGCCATTTTTTGACGTGAAATTGTAAACAAGTGGACATGGATTTTGAAAATTCTAGAGAGAATTTTAAAAGCTTCAACAGAATTTCAACCATTTTGAGAGGGATTTGAAAAGTTTCAATGGGAATGGGAAGAATTGGGACAAAAATTGGAAAATTTTTTAAGGGACTTTGAAAAAATTTCAACTGGAATTTTAGCCATTTTTTGACGTGAAATTGTAAACATGTGGACATGGATTTTGAAAATTCTAGAGAGAATTTTAAAAGCTTCAAGAGAATTTCAACAATTTTGAGAGGGATTTGAAAAGTTTCAATGGGAATGGGAAGAATTGGGACAAAAATTGGAAAATTTTTCAGGGACTTTGAAAAAATTTCAACTGGAATTTTAGCCATTTTTTGACGTGAAATTGTAAACATGTGGCCATGGATTTTGAAAATTCTAGAGAGAATTTTAAAAGCTTCAACAGAATTTCAACCATTTTGAGAGGGATTTGAAAAGTTTCAATGGGAATGGGAAGAATTGGGACAAAAATTGGAAAATTTTTTAAGGGACTTTGAAAAAATTTCAACTGGAATTTTAGCCATTTTTTGACGTGAAATTGTAAACATGTGGACATGGATTTTGAAAATTCTAGAGAGAATTTTAAAAGCTTCAACAGAATTTCAACAATTTTGAGAGGGATTTGAAAAGTTTCAATGGGAATGGGAAGAATTGGGACAAAAATTGGAAAATTTTTAAGGGACTTTGAAAAAATTTCAACTGGAATTTTAGCCATTTTTTGACGTGAAATTGTAAACATGTGGCCATGGATTTTGAAAATTCTAGAGAGAATTTTAAAAGCTTCAACAGAATTTCAACAGTTTTGAGAGGGATTTGAAAAGTTTCAATGGGAATGGGAAGAATTGGGATGAAAATTGGAAAATTTTTAAGGGACTTTGAAAAAATTTCAACTGGAATTTTAGCAATTTTGACGTGAAATTGTAAACATGTTGACGTGGATTTTGAAAATTCTAGAGAGAATTTTAAAAGCTTCAACAGAATTTCAACAATTTTGAGAGGGATTTGAAAAGTTTCAATGGGAATGGGAAGAATTGGGACAAAAATTGGAAAATTTTTTAAGGGACTTTGAAAAAATTTCAACTGGAATTTTAGCCATTTTTTGACGTGAAATTGTAAACATGTGGCCATGGATTTTGAAAATTCTAGAGAGAATTTTAAAAGCTTCAACAGAATATCAACAATTTTGAGAGGGATTTGAAAAGTTTCAATGGGAATGGGAAGAATTGGGACGAAAATTGGAAAATTTTTAAGGGACTTTGAAAAAATTTCAACTGGAATTTTAGCAATTTTGACGTGAAATTGTAAACATGTTGACGTGGATTTTGAAAATTCTAGAGAGAAGTTTCAAACTTTCAATAGGATTTCAACAGTTTTGAGAGGGATTTGAAAAGTTTCAATGGGAATGGGAAGAATTGGGATGAAAATTGGAAAATTTTTCAGGGACTTTGAAAAAATTTCAACTGGAATTTTAGCCATTTTTTGACGTGAAATTGTAAACATGTGGACATGGATTTTGAAAATTCTAGAGAGAATTTTAAAAGCTTCAACAGAATTTCAACAATTTTGAGAGGGATTTGAAAAGTTTCAATGGGAATGGGAAGAATTGGGACAAAAATTGGAAAATTTTTAAGGGACTTTGAAAAAATTTCAACTGGAATTTTAGCAATTTTTTGACGTGAAATTGTAAACATGTGGACATGGATTTTGAAAATTCTAGAGAGAATTTTAAAAGCTTCAACAGAATTTCAACAATTTTGAGAGGGATTTGAAAAGTTTCAATGGGAATGGGAAGAATTGGGACAAAAACTGGAAAATTTTTCAGGGACTTTGAAAAAATTTCAACTGGAATTTTAGCAATTTTGACGTGAAATTGTAAACATTTTGAAGTGGATTTTGAAAATTCTAGAGAGAAGTTTCAAACTTTCAATAGGATTTCAACAGTTTTGAGAGGGATTTGAAAAGTTTCAATGGGAATGGGAAGAATTGGGACAAAAATTGGAAAATTTTTAAGGGACTTAGAAAAAATTTCAACTGGAATTTTAGCAATTTTTTTATGTGAAATTGTAAACATGTGGCCATGGATTTTGAAAATTCTAGAGAGAATTTTAAAAGCTTCAAGAGAATTTCAACAATTTTGAGAGGGATTTGAAAAGTTTCAATGGGAATGGGAAGAATTGGGACAAAAATTGGAAAATTTTTAAGGGACTTTGAAAAAATTTCAACTGGAATTTTAGCCATTTTTTGACGTGAAATTGTAAACAAGTGGACATGGATTTTGAAAATTCTAGAGAGAATTTTAAAAGCTTCAACAGAATTTCAACCATTTTGAGAGGGATTTGAAAAGTTTCAATGGGAATGGGAAGAATTGGGACAAAAATTGGAAAATTTTTTAAGGGACTTTGAAAAAATTTCAACTGGAATTTTAGCCATTTTTTGACGTGAAATTGTAAACATGTGGACATGGATTTTGAAAATTCTAGAGAGAATTTTAAAAGCTTCAAGAGAATTTCAACAATTTTGAGAGGGATTTGAAAAGTTTCAATGTAAATGGGAAGAATTGGGACAAAAATTGGAAAATTTTTCAGGGACTTTGAAAAAATTTCAACTGGAATTTTAGCCATTTTTTGACGTGAAATTGTAAACATGTGGCCATGGATTTTGAAAATTCTAGAGAGAATTTTAAAAGCTTCAACAGAATTTCAACCATTTTGAGAGGGATTTGAAAAGTTTCAATGGGAATGGGAAGAATTGGGACAAAAATTGGAAAATTTTTTAAGGGACTTTGAAAAAATTTCAACTGGAATTTTAGCCATTTTTTGACGTGAAATTGTAAACATGTGGACATGGATTTTGAAAATTCTAGAGAGAATTTTAAAAGCTTCAAGAGAATTTCAACAATTTTGAGAGGGATTTGAAAAGTTTCAATGGGAATGGGAAGAATTGGGACGAAAATTGGAAAATTTTTAAGGGACTTTGAAAAAATTTCAACTGGAATTTTAGCAATTTTGACGTGAAATTGTAAACATGTTGACGTGGATTTTGAAAATTCTAGAGAGAAGTTTCAAACTTTCAATAGGATTTCAACAGTTTTGAGAGGGATTTGAAAAGTTTCAATGGGAATGGGAAGAATTGGGACAAAAATTGGAAAATTTTTCAGGGACTTTGAAAAAATTTCAACTGGAATTTTAGCCATTTTTTGACGTGAAATTGTAAACATGTGGACATGGATTTTGAAAATTCTAGAGAGAATTTTAAAAGCTTCAACAGAATTTCAACAATTTTGAGAGGGATTTGAAAAGTTTCAATGGGAATGGGAAGAATTGGGACAAAAATTGGAAAATTTTTAAGGGACTTAGAAAAAATTTCAACTGGAATTTTAGCCATTTTTTGACGTGAAATTGTAAACATGTGGCCATGGATTTTGAAAATTCTAGAGAGAATTTTAAAAGCTTCAACAGAATTTCAACAATTTTGAGAGGGATTTGAAAAGTTTCAATGAGAATGGGAAGAATTGGGACAAAAACTGGAAAATTTTTAAGGGACTTTGAAAAAATTTCAACTGGAATTTTAGCCATTTTTTGACGTGAAATTGTAAACAAGTGGACATGGATTTTGAAAATTCTAGAGAGAATTTTAAAAGCTTCAACAGAATTTCAACAATTTTGAGAGGGATTTGAAAAGTTTCAATGGGAATGGGAAGAATTGGGACAAAAATTGGAAAATTTTTTAAGGGACTTTGAAAAAATTTCAACTGGAATTTTAGCCATTTTTTGACGTGAAATTGTAAACATGTGGCCATGGATTTTGAAAATTCTAGAGAGAATTTTAAAAGCTTCAACAGAATATCAACAATTTTGAGAGGGATTTGAAAAGTTTCAATGGGAATGGGAAGAATTGGGACGAAAATTGGAAAATTTTTAAGGGACTTTGAAAAAATTTCAACTGGAATTTTAGCAATTTTGACGTGAAATTGTAAACATGTTGACGTGGATTTTGAAAATTCTAGAGAGAAGTTTCAAACTTTCAATAGGATTTCAACAGTTTTGAGAGGGATTTGAAAAGTTTCAATGGGAATGGGAAGAATTGGGACAAAAATTGGAAAATTTTTCAGGGACTTTGAAAAAATTTCAACTGGAATTTTAGCCATTTTTTGACGTGAAATTGTAAACATGTGGACATGGATTTTGAAAATTCTAGAGAGAATTTTAAAAGCTTCAACAGAATTTCAACAATTTTGAGAGGGATTTGAAAAGTTTCAATGGGAATGGGAAGAATTGGGACAAAAATTGGAAAATTTTTAAGGGACTTTGAAAAAATTTCAACTGGAATTTTAGCAATTTTTTGACGTGAAATTGTAAACATGTGGACATGGATTTTGAAAATTCTAGAGAGAATTTTAAAAGCTTCAACAGAATTTCAACAATTTTGAGAGGGATTTGAAAAGTTTCAATGGGAATGGGAAGAATTGGGACAAAAACTGGAAAATTTTTAAGGGACTTTGAAAAAATTTCAACTGGAATTTTAGCAATTTTGACGTGAAATTGTAAACATTTTGAAGTGGATTTTGAAAATTCTAGAGAGAAGTTTCAAACTTTCAATAGGATTTCAACAGTTTTGAGAGGGATTTGAAAAGTTTCAATGGGAATGGGAAGAATTGGGACAAAAATTGGAAAATTTTTAAGGGACTTTGAAAAAATTTCAACTGGAATTTTAGCAATTTTTTTATGTGAAATTGTAAACATGTGGCCATGGATTTTGAAAATTCTAGAGAGAATTTTAAAAGCTTCAAGAGAATTTCAACAATTTTGAGAGGGATTTGAAAAGTTTCAATGGGAATGGGAAGAATTGGGACAAAAATTGGAAAATTTTTAAGGGACTTTGAAAAAATTTCAACTGGAATTTTAGCCATTTTTTGACGTGAAATTGTAAACAAGTGGACATGGATTTTGAAAATTCTAGAGAGAATTTTAAAAGCTTCAACAGAATTTCAACCATTTTGAGAGGGATTTGAAAAGTTTCAATGGGAATGGGAAGAATTGGGACAAAAATTGGAAAATTTTTTAAGGGACTTTGAAAAATTTTCAACTGGAATTTTAGCCATTTTTTGACGTGAAATTGTAAACATGTGGACATGGATTTTGAAAATTCTAGAGAGAATTTTAAAAGCTTCAAGAGAATTTCAACAATTTTGAGAGGGATTTGAAAAGTTTCAATGGGAATGGGAAGAATTGGGACAAAAATTGGAAAATTTTTCAGGGACTTTGAAAAAATTTCAACTGGAATTTTAGCCATTTTTTGACGTGAAATTGTAAACATGTGGCCATGGATTTTGAAAATTCTAGAGAGAATTTTAAAAGCTTCAACAGAATTTCAACAGTTTTGAGAGGGATTTGAAAAGTTTCAATGGGAATGGGAAGAATTGGGATGAAAATTGGAAAATTTTTAAGGGACTTTGAAAAAATTTCAACTGGAATTTTAGCAATTTTGACGTGAAATTGTAAACATGTTGACGTGGATTTTGAAAATTCTAGAGAGAATTTTAAAAGCTTCAACAGAATTTCAACAATTTTGAGAGGGATTTGAAAAGTTTCAATGGGAATGGGAAGAATTGGGACAGAAATTGGAAAATTTTTAAGGGACTTTGAAAAAATTTCAACTGGAATTTTAGCCATTTTTTGACGTGAAATTGTAAACATGTGGACATGGATTTTGAAAATTCTAGAGAGAATTTTAAAAGCTTCAAGAGAATTTCAACAATTTTGAGAGGGATTTGAAAAGTTTCAATGGGAATGGGAAGAATTGGGACGAAAATTGGAAAATTTTTAAGGGACTTTGAAAAAATTTCAACTGGAATTTTAGCAATTTGACGTGAAATTGTAAACATGTTGACGTGGATTTTGAAAATTCTAGAGAGAAGTTTCAAACTTTCAATAGGATTTCAACAGTTTTGAGAGGGATTTGAAAAGTTTCAATGGGAATGGGAAGAATTGGGACAAAAATTGGAAAATTTTTCAGGGACTTTGAAAAAATTTCAACTGGAATTTTAGCCATTTTTTGACGTGAAATTGTAAACATGTGGACATGGATTTTGAAAATTCTAGAGAGAATTTTAAAAGCTTCAACAGAATTTCAACATTTTTGAGAGGGATTTGAAAAGTTTCAATGGGAATGGGAAGAATTGGGACAAAAATTGGAAAATTTTTAAGGGACTTTGAAAAAATTTCAACTGGAATTTTAGCAATTTTTTGACGTGAAATTGTAAACATGTGGCCATGGATTTTGAAAATTCTAGAGAGAATTTTAAAAGCTTCAACAGAATTTCAACAATTTTGAGAGGGATTTGAAAAGTTTCAATGAGAATGGGAAGAATTGGGACAAAAACTGGAAAATTTTTAAGGGACTTTGAAAAAATTTCAACTGGAATTTTAGCAATTTTGACGTGAAATTGTAAACATTTTGAAGTGGATTTTGAAAATTCTAGAGAGAAGTTTCAAACTTTCAATAGGATTTCAACAGTTTTGAGAGGGATTTGAAAAG
The DNA here is from genome assembly GCF_964273445.1 of Streptopelia decaocto. Taxonomy (NCBI): domain Eukaryota; kingdom Metazoa; phylum Chordata; class Aves; order Columbiformes; family Columbidae; genus Streptopelia; species Streptopelia decaocto. Next base: position 34,873 of record NW_028115145.1, read on the forward strand.
TTTCAATGGGAATGGGAAGAATTGGGACAAAAATTGGAAAATTTTTAAGGGACTTTGAAAAAATTTCAACTGGAATTTTAGCCATTTTTTGACGTGAAATTGTAAACAAGTGGACATGGATTTTGAAAATTCTAGAGAGAATTTTAAAAGCTTCAACAGAATTTCAACAATTTTGAGAGGGATTTGAAAAGTTTCAATGGGAATGGGAAGAATTGGGACAAAAATTGGAAAATTTTTTAAGGGACTTTGAAAAAATTTCAACTGGAATTTTAGCCATTTTTTGACGTGAAATTGTAAACATGTGGCCATGGATTTTGAAAATTCTAGAGAGAATTTTAAAAGCTTCAACAGAATATCAACAATTTTGAGAGGGATTTGAAAAGTTTCAATGGGAATGGGAAGAATTGGGACGAAAATTGGAAAATTTTTAAGGGACTTTGAAAAAATTTCAACTGGAATTTTAGCAATTTTGACGTGAGATTGTAAACATGTTGACGTGGATTTTGAAAATTCTAGAGAGAAGTTTCAAACTTTCAATAGGATTTCAACAGTTTTGAGAGGGATTTGAAAAGTTTCAATGGGAATGGGAAGAATTGGGATGAAAATTGGAAAATTTTTCAGGGACTTTGAAAAAATTTCAACTGGAATTTTAGCCATTTTTTGACGTGAAATTGTAAACATGTGGACATGGATTTTGAAAATTCTAGAGAGAATTTTAAAAGCTTCAACAGAATTTCAACAATTTTGAGAGGGATTTGAAAAGTTTCAATGGGAATGGGAAGAATTGGGACAAAAATTGGAAAATTTTTAAGGGACTATGAAAAAATTTCAACTGGAATTTTAGCAATTTTTTGACGTGAAATTGTAAACATGTGGACATGGATTTTGAAAATTCTAGAGAGAATTTTAAAAGCTTCAACAGAATTTCAACAATTTTGAGAGGGATTTGAAAAGTTTCAATGGGAATGGGAAGAATTGGGACAAAAACTGGAAAATTTTTAAGGGACTTTGAAAAAATTTCAACTGGAATTTTAGCAATTTTGACGTGAAATTGTAAACATGTTGAAGTGGATTTTGAAAATTCTAGAGAGAAGTTTCAAACTTTCAATAGGATTTCAACAGTTTTGAGAGGGATTTGAAAAGTTTCAATGGGAATGGGAAGAATTGGGACAAAAATTGGAAAATTTTTCAGGGACTTAGAAAAAATTTCAACTGGAATTTTAGCAATTTTTTTATGTGAAATTGTAAACATGTGGCCATGGATTTTGAAAATTCTAGAGAGAATTTTAAAAGCTTCAAGAGAATTTCAACAATTTTGAGAGGGATTTGAAAAGTTTCAATGGGAATGGGAAGAATTGGGACAAAAATTGGAAAATTTTTAAGGGACTTTGAAAAAATTTCAACTGGAATTTTAGCCATTTTTTGACGTGAAATTGTAAACACGTGGACATGGATTTTGAAAATTCTAGAGAGAATTTTAAAAGCTTCAACAGAATTTCAACCATTTTGAGAGGGATTTGAAAAGTTTCAATGGGAATGGGAAGAATTGGGACAAAAATTGGAAAATTTTTTAAGGGACTTTGAAAAAATTTCAACTGGAATTTTAGCCATTTTTTGACGTGAAATTGTAAACATGTGGACATGGATTTTGAAAATTCTAGAGAGAATTTAAAAGCTTCAACAGAATTTCAACCATTTTGAGAGGGATTTGAAAAGTTTCAATGGGAATGGGAAGAATTGGGACAAAAATTGGAAAATTTTTCAGGGACTTTGAAAAAATTTCAACTGGAATTTTAGCCATTTTTTGACGTGAAATTGTAAACATGTGGCCATGGATTTTGAAAATTCTAGAGAGAATTTTAAAAGCTTCAACAGAATTTCAACCATTTTGAGAGGGATTTGAAAAGTTTCAATGGGAATGGGAAGAATTGGGACAAAAATTGGAAAATTTTTTAAGGGACTTTGAAAAAATTTCAACTGGAATTTTAGCCATTTTTTGACGTGAAATTGTAAACATGTGGACATGGATTTTGAAAATTCTAGAGAGAATTTTAAAAGCTTCAAGAGAATTTCAACAATTTTGAGAGGGATTTGAAAAGTTTCAATGGGAATGGGAAGAATTGGGACAAAAATTGGAAAATTTTTCAGGGACTTTGAAAAAATTTCAACTGGAATTTTAGCCATTTTTTGACGTGAAATTGTAAACATGTGGCCATGGATTTTGAAAATTCTAGAGAGAATTTTAAAAGCTTCAACAGAATTTCAACAGTTTTGAGAGGGATTTGAAAAGTTTCAATGGGAATGGGAAGAATTGGGATGAAAATTGGAAAATTTTTAAGGGACTTTGAAAAAATTTCAACTGGAATTTTAGCAATTTTGACGTGAAATTGTAAACATGTTGACGTGGATTTTGAAAATTCTAGAGAGAATTTTAAAAGCTTCAACAGAATTTCAACAATTTTGAGAGGGATTTGAAAAGTTTCAATGGGAATGGGAAGAATTGGGACAGAAATTGGAAAATTTTTAAGGGACTTTGAAAAAATTTCAACTGGAATTTTAGCCATTTTTTGACGTGAAATTGTAAACATGTGGACATGGATTTTGAAAATTCTAGAGAGAATTTTAAAAGCTTCAAGAGAATTTCAACAATTTTGAGAGGGATTTGAAAAGTTTCAATGGGAATGGGAAGAATTGGGACGAAAATTGGAAAATTTTTAAGGGACTTTGAAAAAATTTCAACTGGAATTTTAGCAATTTTGACGTGAAATTGTAAACATGTTGACGTGGATTTTGAAAATTCTAGAGAGAAGATTCAAACTTTCAATAGGATTTCAACAGTTTTGAGAGGGATTTGAAAAGTTTCAATGGGAATGGGAAGAATTGGGACAAAAATTGGAAAATTTTTCAGGGACTTTGAAAAAATTTCAACTGGAATTTTAGCCATTTTTTGACGTGAAATTGTAAACATGTGGACATGGATTTTGAAAATTCTAGAGAGAATTTTAAAAGCTTCAACAGAATTTCAACAATTTTGAGAGGGATTTGAAAAGTTTCAATGGGAATGGGAAGAATTGGGACAAAAATTGGAAAATTTTTAAGGGACTTTGAAAAAATTTCAACTGGAATTTTAGCAATTTTTTGACGTGAAATTGTAAACATGTGGCCATGGATTTTGAAAATTCTAGAGAGAATTTTAAAAGCTTCAACATAATTTCAACAATTTTGAGAGGGATTTGAAAAGTTTCAATGAGAATGGGAAGAATTGGGACAAAAACTGGAAAATTTTTAAGGGACTTTGAAAAAATTTCAACTGGAATTTTAGCAATTTTGACGTGAAATTGTAAACATTTTGAAGTGGATTTTGAAAATTCTAGAGAGAAGTTTCAAACTTTCAATAGGATTTCAACAGTTTTGAGAGGGATTTGAAAAGTTTCAATGGGAATGGGAAGAATTGGGACAAAAATTGGAAAATTTTTCAGGGACTTTGAAAAAATTTCAACTGGAATTTTAGCAATTTTTTTATGTGAAATTGTAAACATGTGGCCATGGATTTTGAAAATTCTAGAGAGAATTTTAAAAGCTTCAAGAGAATTTCAACAATTTTGAGAGGGATTTGAAAAGTTTCAATGGGAATGGGAAGAATTGGGACAAAAATTGGAAAATTTTTAAGGGACTTTGAAAAAATTTCAACTGGAATTTTAGCCATTTTTTGACGTGAAATTGTAAACAAGTGGACATGGATTTTGAAAATTCTAGAGAGAATTTTAAAAGCTTCAACAGAATTTCAACAATTTTGAGAGGGATTTGAAAAGTTTCAATGGGAATGGGAAGAATTGGGACAAAAATTGGAAAATTTTTTAAGGGACTTTGAAAAAATTTCAACTGGAATTTTAGCCATTTTTTGACGTGAAATTGTAAACATGTGGCCATGGATTTTGAAAATTCTAGAGAGAATTTTAAAAGCTTCAACAGAATATCAACAATTTTGAGAGGGATTTGAAAAGTTTCAATGGGAATGGGAAGAATTGGGACGAAAATTGGAAAATTTTTAAGGGACTTTGAAAAAATTTCAACTGGAATTTTAGCAATTTTGACGTGAAATTGTAAACATGTTGACGTGGATTTTGAAAATTCTAGAGAGAAGTTTCAAACTTTCAATAGGATTTCAACAGTTTTGAGAGGGATTTGAAAAGTTTCAATGGGAATGGGAAGAATTGGGACAAAAATTGGAAAATTTTTCAGGGACTTTGAAAAAATTTCAACTGGAATTTTAGCCATTTTTTGACGTGAAATTGTAAACATGTGGACATGGATTTTGAAAATTCTAGAGAGAATTTTAAAAGCTTCAACAGAATTTCAACAATTTTGAGAGGGATTTGAAAAGTTTCAATGGGAATGGGAAGAATTGGGACAAAAATTGGAAAATTTTTAAGGGACTTTGAAAAAATTTCAACTGGAATTTTAGCAATTTTTTGACGTGAAATTGTAAACATGTGGACATGGATTTTGAAAATTCTAGAGAGAATTTTAAAAGCTTCAACAGAATTTCAACAATTTTGAGAGGGATTTGAAAAGTTTCAATGGGAATGGGAAGAATTGGGACAAAAACTGGAAAATTTTTAAGGGACTTTGAAAAAATTTCAACTGGAATTTTAGCAATTTTGACGTGAAATTGTAAACATTTTGAAGTGGATTTTGAAAATTCTAGAGAGAAGTTTCAAACTTTCAATAGGATTTCAACAGTTTTGAGAGGGATTTGAAAAGTTTCAATGGGAATGGGAAGAATTGGGACAAAAATTGGAAAATTTTTCAGGGACTTTGAAAAAATTTCAACTGGAATTTTAGCAATTTTTTTATGTGAAATTGTAAACATGTGGCCATGGATTTTGAAAATTCTAGAGAGAATTTTAAAAGCTTCAAGAGAATTTCAACAATTTTGAGAGGGATTTGAAAAGTTTCAATGGGAATGGGAAGAATTGGGACAAAAATTGGAAAATTTTTAAGGGACTTTGAAAAAATTTCAACTGGAATTTTAGCCATTTTTTGATGTGAAATTGTAAACAAGTGGACATGGATTTTGAAAATTCTAGAGAGAATTTTAAAAGCTTCAACAGAATTTCAACAATTTTGAGAGGGATTTGAAAAGTTTCAATGGGAATGGGAAGAATTGGGACAAAAATTGGAAAATTTTTTAAGGGACTTTGAAAAAATTTCAACTGGAATTTTAGCCATTTTTTGACGTGAAATTGTAAACATGTGGCCATGGATTTTGAAAATTCTAGAGAGAATTTTAAAAGCTTCAACAGAATATCAACAATTTTGAGAGGGATTTGAAAAGTTTCAATGGGAATGGGAAGAATTGGGACGAAAATTGGAAAATTTTTAAGGGACTTTGAAAAAATTTCAACTGGAATTTTAGCAATTTTGACGTGAAATTGTAAACATGTTGACGTGGATTTTGAAAATTCTAGAGAGAAGTTTCAAACTTTCAATAGGATTTCAACAGTTTTGAGAGGGATTTGAAAAGTTTCAATGGGAATGGGAAGAATTGGGACAAAAATTGGAAAATTTTTCAGGGACTTTGAAAAAATTTCAACTGGAATTTTAGCCATTTTTTGACGTGAAATTGTAAACATGTGGACATGGATTTTGAAAATTCTAGAGAGAATTTTAAAAGCTTCAACAGAATTTCAACAATTTTGAGAGGGATTTGAAAAGTTTCAATGGGAATGGGAAGAATTGGGACAAAAATTGGAAAATTTTTAAGGGACTTTGAAAAAATTTCAACTGGAATTTTAGCAATTTTTTGACGTGAAATTGTAAACATGTGGACATGGATTTTGATAATTCTAGAGAGAATTTTAAAAGCTTCAACAGAATTTCAACAATTTTGAGAGGGATTTGAAAAGTTTCAATGGGAATGGGAAGAATTGGGACAAAAACTGGAAAATTTTTAAGGGACTTTGAAAAAATTTCAACTGGAATTTTAGCAATTTTGACGTGAAATTGTAAACATTTTGAAGTGGATTTTGAAAATTCTAGAGAGAAGTTTCAAACTTTCAATAGGATTTCAACAGTTTTGAGAGGGATTTGAAAAGTTTCAATGGGAATGGGAAGAATTGGGACAAAAATTGGAAAATTTTTAAGGGACTTTGAAAAAATTTCAACTGGAATTTTAGCAATTTTTTTATGTGAAATTGTAAACATGTGGCCATGGATTTTGAAAATTCTAGAGAGAATTTTAAAAGCTTCAAGAGAATTTCAACAATTTTGAGAGGGATTTGAAAAGTTTCAATGGGAATGGGAAGAATTGGGACAAAAATTGGAAAATTTTTAAGGGACTTTGAAAAAATTTCAACTGGAATTTTAGCCATTTTTTGACGTGAAATTGTAAACAAGTGGACATGGATTTTGAAAATTCTAGAGAGAATTTTAAAAGCTTCAACAGAATTTCAACCATTTTGAGAGGGATTTGAAAAGTTTCAATGGGAATGGGAAGAATTGGGACAAAAATTGGAAAATTTTTTAAGGGACTTTGAAAAAATTTCAACTGGAATTTTAGCCATTTTTTGACGTGAAATTGTAAACATGTGGACATGGATTTTGAAAATTCTAGAGAGAATTTTAAAAGCTTCAAGAGAATTTCAACAATTTTGAGAGGGATTTGAAAAGTTTCAATGGGAATGGGAAGAATTGGGACAAAAATTGGAAAATTTTTCAGGGACTTTGAAAAAATTTCAACTGGAATTTTAGCCATTTTTTGACGTGAAATTGTAAACATGTGGACATGGATTTTGAAAATTCTAGAGAGAATTTTAAAAGCTTCAACAGAATTTCAACAGTTTTGAGAGGGATTTGAAAAGTTTCAATGGGAATGGGAAGAATTGGGACAAAAATTGGAAAATTTTTAAGGGACTTTGAAAAAATTTCAACTGGAATTTTAGCAATTTTTTTATGTGAAATTGTAAACATGTTGACGTGGATTTTGAAAATTCTAGAGAGAATTTTAAAAGCTTCAACAGAATTTCAACAATTTTGAGAGGGATTTGAAAAGTTTCAATGGGAATGGGAAGAATTGGGACAGAAATTGGAAAATTTTTAAGGGACTTTGAAAAAATTTCAACTGGAATTTTAGCCATTTTTTGACGTGAAATTGTAAACATGTGGCCATGGATTTTGAAAATTCTAGAGAGAATTTTAAAAGCTTCAAGAGAATTTCAACAATTTTGAGAGGGATTTGAAAAGTTTCAATGGGAATGGGAAGAATTGGGACAAAAATTGGAAAATTTTTAAGGGACTTTGAAAAAATTTCAACTGGAATTTTAGCAATTTTTTGACGTGAAATTGTAAACATGTGGCCATGGATTTTGAAAATTCTAGAGAGAATTTTAAAAGCTTCAAGAGAATTTCCACAATTTTGAGAGGGATTTGAAAAGTTTCAATGGGAATGGGAAGAATTGGGACAAAAATTGGAAAATTTTTAAGGGACTTTGAAAAAATTTCAACTGAAATTTTAGCAATTTTGACGTGAAATTGTAAACATGTGGCCATGGATTTTGAAAATTCTAGAGAGAATTTTAAAAGCTTCAAGAGAATTTCAACAGTTTTGAGAGGGATTTGAAAAGTTTCAATGGGAATGGGAAGAATTGGGACAAAAATTGGAAAATTTTTAAGGGACTTTGAAAAAATTTCAACTGGAATTTTAGCCATTTTTTGACGTGAAATTGTAAACAAGTGGACATGGATTTTGAAAATTCTAGAGAGAATTTTAAAAGCTTCAAGAGAATTTCAACAATTTTGAGAGGGATTTGAAAAGTTTCAAAGGGAATGGGAAGAATTGGGACAAAAATTGGAAAATTTTTAAGGGACTTTGAAAAAATTTCAACTGGAATTTTAGCCATTTTTTGACGTGAAATTATAAACATGTGGCCATGGATTTTGAAAATTCTAGAGAGAATTTTAAAAGCTTCAACAGAATTTCAACAATTTTGAGAGGGATTTGAAAAGTTTCAATGGGAATGGGAAGAATTGGGACAAAAATTGGAAAATTTTTAAGGGACTTTGAAAAAATTTCAACTGGAATTTTAGCAATTTTTTTATGTGAAATTGTAAACATGTGGCCATGGATTTTGAAAATTCTAGAGAGAATTTTAAAAGCTTCAACAGAATTTCAACAGTTTTGAGAGGGATTTGAAAAGTTTCAATGGGAATGGGAAGAATTGGGACGAAAATTGGAAAATTTTTAAGGGACTTTGAAAAAATTTCAACTGGAATTTTAGCAATTTTTTTATGTGAAATTGTAAACATGTGGCCATGGATTTTGAAAATTCTAGAGAGAATTTTAAAAGCTTCAAGAGAATTTCAACAATTTTGAGAGGGATTTGAAAAGTTTCAATGGGAATGGGAAGAATTGGGACAAATATTGGAAAATTTTTCAGGGACTTTGAAAAAATTTCAACTGGAATTTTAGCCATTTTTTGACGTGAAATTGTAAACATGTGGCCATGGATTTTGAAAATTCTAGAGAGAATTTTAAAAGCTTCAACAGAATTTCAACAATTTTGAGAGGGATTTGAAAAGTTTCAATGAGAATGGGAAGAATTGGGACAAAAACTGGAAAATTTTTAAGGGACTTTGAAAAAATTTCAACTGGAATTTTAGCAATTTTGACGTGAAATTGTAAACATTTTGAAGTGGATTTTGAAAATTCTAGAGAGAAGTTTCAAACTTTCAATAGGATTTCAACAGTTTTGAGAGGGATTTGAAAAGTTTCAATGGGAATGGGAAGAATTGGGACAAAAATTGGAAAATTTTTTAAGGGACTTTGAAAAAATTTCAACTGGAATTTTAGCCATTTTTTGACGTGAAATTGTAAACATGTGGCCATGGATTTTGAAAATTCTAGAGAGAATTTTAAAAGCTTCAACAGAATTTCAACCATTTTGAGAGGGATTTGAAAAGTTTCAATGGGAATGGGAAGAATTGGGACAAAAATTGGAAAATTTTTTAAGGGACTTTGAAAAAATTTCAACTGGAATTTTAGCCATTTTTTGACGTGAAATTGTAAACATGTGGACATGGATTTTGAAAATTCTAGAGAGAATTTTAAAAGCTTCAAGAGAATTTCAACAATTTTGAGAGGGATTTGAAAAGTTTCAATGGGAATGGGAAGAATTGGGACAAAAATTGGAAAATTTTTAAGGGACTTTGAAAAAATTTCAACTGGAATTTTCGCAATTTTGACGTGAAATTGTAAACATGTGGACATGGATTTTGAAAATTCTAGAGAGAATTTTAAAAGCTTCAACAGAATTTCAACAATTTTGAGAGGGATTTGAAAAGTTTCAATGGGAATGGGAAGAATTGGGACAAAAATTGGAAAATTTTTAAGGGACTTTGAAAAAATTTCAACTGGAATTTTAGCC
>NW_028115144.1:0-45021 GCF_964273445.1 Streptopelia decaocto
AAACTTTTCAAATTTCTCTCAGAATTGTTGAAATTCTGTTGAAGCTTTTAAAATTCTCTCTAGAATTTTCAAAATCCATGTCCACATGTTTACAATTTCACGTCAAAAAATGGCTAAAATTCCAGTTGAAATTTTTTCAAAGTCCCTTAAAAATTTTCCAATTTTTGTCCCAATTCTTCCCATTCCCATTGAAACTTTTCAAATCCCTCTCAGAATTGTTGAAATTCTGTTGAAGCTTTTAAAATTCTCTCTAGAATTTTCAAAATCCATGTCCACATGTTTACAATTTCACGTCAAAAAATGGCTAAAATTCCAGTTGAAATTTTTTCAAAGTCCCTTAAAAATTTTCCAATTTTTGTCCCAATTCTTCCCATTCCCATTGAAACTTTTCAAATCCCTCTCAGAATTGTTGAAATTCTGTTGAAGCTTTTAAAATTCTCTCTAGAATTTTCAAAATCCATGGCCACATGTTTACAATTTCACGTCAAAAAATGGCTAAAATTCCAGTTGAAATTTTTTCAAAGTCCCTTAAAAATTTTCCAATTTTTGTCCCAATTCTTCCCATTCCCATTGAAACTTTTCAAATCCCTCTCAGAATTGTTGAAATTCTGTTGAAGCTTTTAAAATTCTCTCTAGAATTTTCAAAATCCATGTCCACATGTTTACAATTTCACGTCAAAAAATGGCTAAAATTCCAGTTGAAATTTTTTCAAAGTCCCTTAAAAATTTTCCAATTTTTGTCCCAATTCTTCCCATTCCCATTGAAACTTTTCAAATCCCTCTCAAAATTGTTGAAATTCTCTTGAAGCTTTTAGAATTCTCTCTAGAATTTTCAAAATCCATGTCCACATGTTTACAATTTCACGTCAAAAATGGCTAAAATTCCAGTTGAAATTTTTTCAAAGTCCCTTAAAGATTTTCCAATTTTTGTCCCAATTCTTCCCATTCCCATTGAAACTTTTCAAATCCCTCTCAAAATTGTTGAAATTCTGTTGAAGCTTTTAAAATTCTCTCTAGAATTTTCAAAATCCATGTCCACATGTTTACAATTTCACGTCAAAAAATGGCTAAAATTCCAGTTGAAATTTTTTCAAAGTCCCTTAAAAATTTTCCAATTTTTGTCCCAATTCTTCCCATTCCCATTGAAACTTTTCAAATCCCTCTCAGAATTGTTGAAATTCTGTTGAAGCTTTTAAAATTCTCTCTAGAATTTTCAAAATCCATGTCCACATGTTTACAATTTCACGTCAAAAAATGGCTAAAATTCCAGTTGAAATTTTTTCAAAGTCCCTTCAAAATTTTCCCATTTTTGTCCCAATTCTTCCCATTCCCATTGAAACTTTTCAAATCCCTCTCAAAATTGTTGAAATTCTGTTGAAGCTTTTAAAATTCTCTCTAGAATTTTCAAAATCCATGTCCACATGTTTACAATTTCACGTCAAAAAATTGCTAAAATTCCAGTTGAAACTTTTTCAAAGTCCCTTCAAAATTTTCCAATTTTTGTCCCAATTCTTCCCATTCCCATTGAAACTTTTCAAATCCCTCTCAGAATTGTTGAAATTCTGTTGAAGCTTTTAAAATTCTCTCTAGAATTTTCAAAATCCATGTCCACATGTTTACAATTTCACGTCAAAAAAATGGCTAAAATTCCAGTTGAAATTTTTTCAAAGTCCCTTAAAAATTTTCCAATTTTTGTCCCAATTCTTCCCATTCCCATTGAAACTTTTCAAATCCCTCTCAGAATTGTTGAAATTCTGTTGAAGCTTTTAAAATTCTCTCTAGAATTTTCAAAATCCATGTCCACATGTTTACAATTTCACGTCAAAAAATGGCTAAAATTCCAGTTGAAACTTTTTCAAAGTCCCTTAAAAATTTTCCAATTTTTGTCCCAATTCTTCCCATTCCCATTGAAACTTTTCAAATCCCTCTCAAAATTGTTGGAATTCTGTTGAAGCTTTTAAAATTCTCTCTAGAATTTTCAAAATCCATGTCCACATGTTTACAATTTCACGTCAAAAAATGGCTAAAATTCCAGTTGAAATTTTTTCAAAGTCCCTTAAAAATTTTCCAATTTTTGTCCCAATTCTTCCCATTCCCATTGAAACTTTTCAAATCCCTCTCAAAATTGTTGAAATTCTGTTGAAGCTTTTAGAATTCTCTCTAGAATTTTCAAAATCCATGTCCACATGTTTACAATTTCACGTCAAAAAATGGCTAAAATTCCAGTTGAAATTTTTTCAAAGTCCCTTAAAAATTTTCCAATTTTTGTCCCAATTCTTCCCATTCCCATTGAAACTTGTCAAATCCCTCTCAGAATTGTTGAAATTCTGTTGAAGCTTTTAGAATTCTCTCTAGAATTTTCAAAATCCATGTCCACATGTTTACAATTTCACGTCAAAAAATGGCTAAAATTCCAGTTGAAATTTTTTCAAAGTCCCTTAAAAATTTTCCAATTTTTGTCCCAATTCTTCCCATTCCCATTGAAACTTTTCAAATCCCTCTCAAAATTGTTGAAATTCTGTTGAAGCTTTTAAAATTCTCTCTAGAATTTTCAAAATCCATGTCCACATGTTTACAATTTCACGTCAAAAAATGGCTAAAATTCCAGTTGAAATTTTTTCAAAGTCCCTTAAAAATTTTCCAATTTTTGTCCCAATTCTTCCCATTCCCATTGAAACTTTTCAAATCCCTCTCAAAATTGTTGAAATTCTGTTGAAGCTTTTAAAATTCTCTCTAGAATTTTCAAAATCCATGTCCACATGTTTACAATTTCACGTCAAAAAATGGCTAAAATTCCAGTTGAAACTTTTTCAAAGTCCCTTAAAAATTTTCCAATTTTTGTCCCAATTCTTCCCATTCCCATTGAAACTTTTCAAATCCCTCTCAAAATTGTTGAAATTCTGTTGAAGCTTTTAAAATTCTCTCTAGAATTTTCAAAATCCATGTCCACATGTTTACAATTTCACGTCAAAAAATGGCTAAAATTCCAGTTGAAACTTTTTCAAAGTCCCTTAAAAATTTTCCAATTTTTGTCCCAATTCTTCCCATTCCCATTGAAACTTTTCAAATCCCTCTCAGAATTGTTGAAATTCTGTTGAAGCTTTTAAAATTCTCTCTAGAATTTTCAAAATCCATGTCCACATGTTTACAATTTCACGTCAAAAAATGGCTAAAATTCCAGTTGAAATTTTTTCGAAGTCCCTTAAAAATTTTCCAATTTTTGTCCCAATTCTTCCCATTCCCATTGAAACTTTTCAAATCCCTCTCAGAATTGTTGAAATTCTGTTGAAGCTTTTAAAATTCTCTCTAGAATTTTCAAAATCCATGTCCACATGTTTACAATTTCACGTCAAAAAATGGCTAAAATTCCAGTTGAAATTTTTTCAAAGTCCCTTAAAAATTTTCCAATTTTTGTCCCAATTCTTCCCATTCCCATTGAAACTTTTCAAATCCCTCTCAGAATTGTTGAAATTCTGTTGAAGCTTTTAAAATTCTCTCTAGAATTTTCAAAATCCATGTCCACATGTTTACAATTCCACGTCAAAAAATGGCTAAAATTCCAGTTGAAATTTTTTCAAAGTCCCTTAAAAATTTTCCAATTTTTGTCCCAATTCTTCCCATTCCCATTGAAACTTTTCAAATCCCTCTCAGAATTGTTGAAATTCTGTTGAAGCTTTTAAAATTCTCTCTAGAATTTTCAAAATCCATGTCCACATGTTTACAATTTCACGTCAAAAAATGGCTAAAATTCCAGTTGAAACTTTTTTCAAAGTCCCTTAAAAATTTTCCAATTTTTGTCCCAATTCTTCCCATTCCCATTGAAACTTTTCAAATTTCTCTCAGAATTGTTGAAATTCTGTTGAAGCTTTTAAAATTCTCTCTAGAATTTTCAAAATCCATGTCCACATGTTTACAATTTCTTGAAACTTTTTCAAAGTCCCTTAAAAATTTTCCAATTTTTGTCCCAATTCTTCCTATTCCCATTGAAACTTTTCAAATCCCTCTCAAAATTGTTGAAATTCTGTTGAAGCTTTTAAAATTCTCTCTAGAATTTTCAAAATCCATGTCCACATGTTTACAATTCCACGTCAAAAAATGGCTAAAATTCCAGTTGAAATTTTTTCAAAGTCCCTTAAAAATTTTCCAATTTTTGTCCCAATTCTTCCCATTCCCATTGAAACTTTTCAAATCCCTCTCAAAATTGTTGAAATTCTGTTGAAGCTTTTAGAATTCTCTCTAGAATTTTCAAAATCCATGGCCACATGTTTACAATTCCACGTCAAAAAATTGCTAAAATTCCAGTTGAAATTTTTTCAAAGTCCCTTAAAAATTTTCCAATTTTTGTCCCAATTCTTCCCATTCCCATTGAAACTTGTCAAATCCCTCTCAGAATTGTTGAAATTCTGTTGAAGCTTTTAGAATTCTCTCTAGAATTTTCAAAATCCATGTCCACATGTTTACAATTTCACGTCAAAAAATGGCTAAAATTCCAGTTGAAACTTTTTCAAAGTCCCTTAAAAATTTTCCAATTTTTGTCCCAATTCTTCCCATTCCCATTGAAACTTTTCAAATCCCTCTCAAAATTGTTGAAATTCTGTTGAAGCTTTTAAAATTCTCTCTAGAATTTTCAAAATCCATGTCCACATGTTTACAATTTCACGTCAAAAAATGGCTAAAATTCCAGTTGAAATTTTTTCAAAGTCCCTTAAAAATTTTCCAATTTTTGTCCCAATTCTTCCCATTCCCATTGAAACTTTTCAAATCCCTCTCAGAATTGTTGAAATTCTGTTGAAGCTTTTAAAATTCTCTCTAGAATTTTCAAAATCCATGTCCACATGTTTACAATTCCACGTCAAAAAATGGCTAAAATTCCAGTTGAAATTTTTTCAAAGTCCCTTAAAAATTTTCCAATTTTTGTCCCAATTCTTCCCATTCCCATTGAAACTTTTCAAATCCCTCTCAAAATTGTTGAAATTCTCTTGAAGCTTTTAGAATTCTCTCTAGAATTTTCAAAATCCATGGCCACTTGTTTACAATTCCACGTCAAAAAATTGCTAAAATTCCAGTTGAAATTTTTTCAAAGTCCCTTAAAAATTTTCCAATTTTTGTCCCAATTCTTCCCATTCCCATTGAAACTTGTCAAATCCCTCTCAGAATTGTTGAAATTCTGTTGAAGCTTTTAAAATTCTCTCTAGAATTTTCAAAATCCATGGCCACATGTTTACAATTTCACGTCAAAAAATGGCTAAAATTCCAGTTGAAATTTTTTCAAAGTCCCTTAAAAATTTTCCAATTTTTGTCCCAATTCTTCCCATTCCCATTGAAACTTTTCAAATCCCTCTCAAAATTGTTGAAATTCTGTTGAAGCTTTTAAAATTCTCTCTAGAATTTTCAAAATCCATGTCCACATGTTTACAATTTCACGTCAAAAAATGGCTAAAATTCCAGTTGAAATTTTTTCAAAGTCCCTTAAAAATTTTCCAATTTTTGTCCCAATTCTTCCCATTCCCATTGAAACTTCTCAAATCCCTCTCAGAATTGTTGAAATTCTGTTGAAGCTTTTAAAATTCTCTCTAGAATTTTCAAAATCCATGTCCACATGTTTACAATTCCACGTCAAAAAATGGCTAAAATTCCAGTTGAAATTTTTTCAAAGTCCCTTAAAAATTTTCCAATTTTTGTCCCAATTCTTCCCATTCCCATTGAAACTTTTCAAATCCCTCTCAGAATTGTTGAAATTCTGTTGAAGCTTTTAAAATTCTCTCTAGAATTTTCAAAATCCATGTCCACATGTTTACAATTTCACGTCAAAAAATGGCTAAAATTCCAGTTGAAACTTTTTCAAAGTCCCTTAAAAATTTTCCAATTTTTGTCCCAATTCTTCCCATTCCCATTGAAACTTTTCAAATCCCTCTCAAAATTGTTGAAATTCTGTTGAAGCTTTTAAAATTCTCTCTAGAATTTTCAAAATCCATGTCCACATGTTTACAATTTCACGTCAAAAAATGGCTAAAATTCCAGTTGAAATTTTTTCAAAGTCCCTTAAAAATTTTCCAATTTTTGTCCCAATTCTTCCCATTCCCATTGAAACTTTTCAAATCCCTCTCAGAATTGTTGAAATTCTGTTGAAGCTTTTAAAATTCTCTCTAGAATTTTCAAAATCCATGTCCACATGTTTACAATTCCACGTCAAAAAATGGCTAAAATTCCAGTTGAAATTTTTTCAAAGTCCCTTCAAAATTTTCCAATTTTTGTCCCAATTCTTCCCATTCCCATTGAAACTTTTCAAATCCCTCTCAAAATTGTTGAAATTCTGTTGAAGCTTTTAGAATTCTCTCTAGAATTTTCAAAATCCATGTCCACATGTTTACAATTTCACGTCAAAAAATTGCTAAAATTCCAGTTGAAATTTTTTCAAAGTCCCTTAAAAATTTTCCAATTTTTGTCCCAATTCTTCCCATTCCCATTGAAACTTTTCAAATCCCTCTCAGAATTGTTGAAATTCTGTTGAAGCTTTTAAAATTCTCTCTAGAATTTTCAAAATCCATGTCCACATGTTTACAATTTCACGTCAAAAAATGGCTAAAATTCCAGTTGAAACTTTTTCAAAGTCCCTTAAAAATTTTCCAATTTTTGTCCCAATTCTTCCCATTCCCATTGAAACTTTTCAAATCCCTCTCAAAATTGTTGAAATTCTGTTGAAGCTTTTAAAATTCTCTCTAGAATTTTCAAAATCCATGTCCACATGTTTACAATTTCACGTCAAAAAATGGCTAAAATTCCAGTTGAAATTTTTTCAAAGTCCCTTAAAAATTTTCCAATTTTTGTCCCAATTCTTCCCATTCCCATTGAAACTTTTCAAATCCCTCTCAGAATTGTTGAAATTCTGTTGAAGCTTTTAAAATTCTCTCTAGAATTTTCAAAATCCATGTCCACATGTTTACAATTTCACGTCAAAAAATTGCTAAAATTCCAGTTGAAACTTTTTCAAAGTCCCTTCAAAATTTTCCAATTTTTGTCCCAATTCTTCCCATTCCCATTGAAACTTTTCAAATCCCTCTCAAAATTGTTGAAATTCTGTTGAAGCTTTTAAAATTCTCTCTAGAATTTTCAAAATCCATGTCCACATGTTTACAATTCCACGTCAAAAAATGGCTAAAATTCCAGTTGAAATTTTTTCAAAGTCCCTTAAAAATTTTCCAATTTTTGTCCCAATTCTTCCCATTCCCATTGAAACTTTTCAAATTTCTCTCAGAATTGTTGAAATTCTGTTGAAGCTTTTAAAATTCTCTCTAGAATTTTCAAAATCCATGTCCACATGTTTACAATTTCTTGAAACTTTTTCAAAGTCCCTTAAAAATTTTCCAATTTTTGTCCCAATTCTTCCTATTCCCATTGAAACTTTTCAAATCCCTCTCAAAATTGTTGAAATTCTGTTGAAGCTTTTAAAATTCTCTCTAGAATTTTCAAAATCCATGTCCACATGTTTACAATTCCACGTCAAAAAATGGCTAAAATTCCAGTTGAAATTTTTTCAAAGTCCCTTAAAAATTTTCCAATTTTTGTCCCAATTCTTCCCATTCCCATTGAAACTTTTCAAATCCCTCTCAAAATTGTTGAAATTCTGTTGAAGCTTTTAGAATTCTCTCTAGAATTTTCAAAATCCATGGCCACATGTTTACAATTTCACGTCAAAAAATGGCTAAAATTCCAGTTGAAATTTTTTCAAAGTCCCTTAAAAATTTTCCAATTTTTGTCCCAATTCTTCCCATTCCCATTGAAACTTGTCAAATCCCTCTCAGAATTGTTGAAATTCTGTTGAAGCTTTTAGAATTCTCTCTAGAATTTTCAAAATCCATGTCCACATGTTTACAATTTCACGTCAAAAAATGGCTAAAATTCCAGTTGAAATTTTTTCAAAGTCCCTTAAAAATTTTCCAATTTTTGTCCCAATTCTTCCCATTCCCATTGAAACTTTTCAAATCCCTCTCAAAATTGTTGAAATTCTGTTGAAGCTTTTAAAATTCTCTCTAGAATTTTCAAAATCCATGTCCACATGTTTACAATTTCACGTCAAAAAATGGCTAAAATTCCAGTTGAAATTTTTTCAAAGTCCCTTAAAAATTTTCCAATTTTTGTCCCAATTCTTCCCATTCCCATTGAAACTTTTCAAATCCCTCTCAAAATTGTTGAAATTCTGTTGAAGCTTTTAAAATTCTCTCTAGAATTTTCAAAATCCATGTCCACATGTTTACAATTTCACGTCAAAAAATGGCTAAAATTCCAGTTGAAATTTTTTCAAAGTCCCTTAAAAATTTTCCAATTTTTGTCCCAATTCTTCCCATTCCCATTGAAACTTTTCAAATCCCTCTCAAAATTGTTGAAATTCTCTTGAAGCTTTTAGAATTCTCTCTAGAATTTTCAAAATCCATGTCCACATGTTTACAATTTCACGTCAAAAAATGGCTAAAATTCCAGTTGAAATTTTTTCAAAGTCCCTTAAAGATTTTCCATTTTTTGTCCCAATTCTTCCCATTCCCATTGAAACTTTTCAAATCCCTCTCAAAATTGTTGAAATTCTGTTGAAGCTTTTAAAATTCTCTCTAGAATTTTCAAAATCCATGTCCACATGTTTACAATTTCACGTCAAAAAATGGCTAAAATTCCAGTTGAAATTTTTTCAAAGTCCCTTAAAAATTTTCCAATTTTTGTCCCAATTCTTCCCATTCCCATTGAAACTTTTCAAATCCCTCTCAGAATTGTTGAAATTCTGTTGAAGCTTTTAAAATTCTCTCTAGAATTTTCAAAATCCATGTCCACATGTTTACAATTTCACGTCAAAAAATGGCTAAAATTCCAGTTGAAATTTTTTCAAAGTCCCTTAAAAATTTTCCAATTTTTGTCCCAATTCTTCCCATTCCCATTGAAACTTTTCAAATCCCTCTCAGAATTGTTGAAATTCTGTTGAAGCTTTTAAAATTCTCTCTAGAATTTTCAAAATCCATGTCCACATGTTTACAATTTCACGTCAAAAAATGGCTAAAATTCCAGTTGAAATTTTTTCAAAGTCCCTTAAAAATTTTCCAATTTTTGTCCCAATTCTTCCCATTCCCATTGAAACTTTTCAAATCCCTCTCAAAATTGTTGAAATTCTGTTGAAGCTTTTAAAATTCTCTCTAGAATTTTCAAAATCCATGTCCACATGTTTACAATTCCATGTCAAAAAATGGCTAAAATTCCAGTTGAAATTTTTTCAAAGTCCCTTAAAAATTTTCCAATTTTTGTCCCAATTCTTCCCATTCCCATTGAAACTTTTCAAATCCCTCTCAAAATTGTTGAAATTCTCTTGAAGCTTTTAGAATTCTCTCTAGAATTTTCAAAATCCATGTCCACATGTTTACAATTTCACGTCAAAAAATGGCTAAAATTCCAGTTGAAATTTTTTCAAAGTCCCTTAAAGATTTTCCAATTTTTGTCCCAATTCTTCCCATTCCCATTGAAACTTTTCAAATCCCTCTCAAAATTGTTGAAATTCTGTTGAAGCTTTTAAAATTCTCTCTAGAATTTTCAAAATCCATGTCCACATGTTTACAATTTCACGTCAAAAAATGGCTAAAATTCCAGTTGAAATTTTTTCAAAGTCCCTTAAAAATTTTCCAATTTTTGTCCCAATTCTTCCCATTCCCATTGAAACTTTTCAAATCCCTCTCAAAATTGTTGAAATTCTGTTGAAGCTTTTAAAATTCTCTCTAGAATTTTCAAAATCCATGTCCACATGTTTACAATTTCACGTCAAAAAATGGCTAAAATTCCAGTTGAAATTTTTTCAAAGTCCCTTAAAAATTTTCCAATTTTTGTCCCAATTCTTCCCATTCCCATTGAAACTTTTCAAATCCCTCTCAGAATTGTTGAAATTCTGTTGAAGCTTTTAAAATTCTCTCTAGAATTTTCAAAATCCATGTCCACATGTTTACAATTTCACGTCAAAAAATGGCTAAAATTCCAGTTGAAATTTTTTCGAAGTCCCTTAAAAATTTTCCAATTTTTGTCCCAATTCTTCCCATTCCCATTGAAACTTTTCAAATCCCTCTCAGAATTGTTGAAATTCTGTTGAAGCTTTTAAAATTCTCTCTAGAATTTTCAAAATCCATGTCCACATGTTTACAATTTCACGTCAAAAAATGGCTAAAATTCCAGTTGAAATTTTTTCAAAGTCCCTTAAATATTTTCCAATTTTTGTCCCAATTCTTCCCATTCCCATTGAAACTTTTCAAATCCCTCTCAGAATTGTTGAAATTCTGTTGAAGCTTTTAAAATTCTCTCTAGAATTTTCAAAATCCATGTCCACATGTTTACAATTTCACGTCAAAAAATGGCTAAAATTCCAGTTGAAACTTTTTCAAAGTCCCTTAAAAATTTTCCAATTTTTGTCCCAATTCTTCCCATTCCCATTGAAACTTTTCAAATCCCTCTCAGAATTGTTGAAATTCTGTTGAAGCTTTTAAAATTCTCTCTAGAATTTTCAAAATCCATGTCCACATGTTTACAATTTCACGTCAAAAAATGGCTAAAATTCCAGTTGAAACTTTTTCAAAGTCCCTTAAAAATTTTCCAATTTTTGTCCCAATTCTTCCCATTCCCATTGAAACTTTTCAAATCCCTCTCAAAATTGTTGAAATTCTGTTGAAGCTTTTAAAATTCTCTCTAGAATTTTCAAAATCCATGTCCACATGTTTACAATTTCACGTCAAAAAATGGCTAAAATTCCAGTTGAAATTTTTTCAAAGTCCCTTAAAAATTTTCCAATTTTTGTCCCAATTCTTCCCATTCCCATTGAAACTTTTCAAATCCCTCTCAGAATTGTTGAAATTCTGTTGAAGCTTTTAAAATTCTCTCTAGAATTTTCAAAATCCATGTCCACATGTTTACAATTCCACGTCAAAAAATGGCTAAAATTCCAGTTGAAATTTTTTCAAAGTCCCTTAAAAATTTTCCAATTTTTGTCCCAATTCTTCCCATTCCCATTGAAACTTTTCAAATCCCTCTCAAAATTGTTGAAATTCTGTTGAAGCTTTTAGAATTCTCTCTAGAATTTTCAAAATCCATGGCCACATGTTTACAATTCCACGTCAAAAAATTGCTAAAATTCCAGTTGAAATTTTTTCAAAGTCCCTTAAAAATTTTCCAATTTTTGTCCCAATTCTTCCCATTCCCATTGAAACTTGTCAAATCCCTCTCAGAATTGTTGAAATTCTGTTGAAGCTTTTAAAATTCTCTCTAGAATTTTCAAAATCCATGGCCACATGTTTACAATTTCACGTCAAAAAATGGCTAAAATTCCAGTTGAAATTTTTTCAAAGTCCCTTAAAAATTTTCCAATTTTTGTCCCAATTCTTCCCATTCCCATTGAAACTTTTCAAATCCCTCTCAAAATTGTTGAAATTCTGTTGAAGCTTTTAAAATTCTCTCTAGAATTTTCAAAATCCATGTCCACATGTTTACAATTTCACGTCAAAAAATGGCTAAAATTCCAGTTGAAATTTTTTCAAAGTCCCTTAAAAATTTTCCAATTTTTGTCCCAATTCTTCCCATTCCCATTGAAACTTTTCAAATCCCTCTCAAAATTGTTGAAATTCTGTTGAAGCTTTTAAAATTCTCTCTAGAATTTTCAAAATCCATGTCCACATGTTTACAATTTCACGTCAAAAAATGGCTAAAATTCCAGTTGAAACTTTTTCAAAGTCCCTTAAAAATTTTCCAATTTTTGTCCCAATTCTTCCCATTCCCATTGAAACTTTTCAAATCCCTCTCAAAATTGTTGAAATTCTGTTGAAGCTTTTAAAATTCTCTCTAGAATTTTCAAAATCCATGTCCACATGTTTACAATTTCACGTCAAAAAATTGCTAAAATTCCAGTTGAAATTTTTTCGAAGTCCCTTAAAAATTTTCCAATTTTTGTCCCAATTCTTCCCATTCCCATTGAAACTTTTCAAATCCCTCTCAGAATTGTTGAAATTCTGTTGAAGCTTTTAAAATTCTCTCTAGAATTTTCAAAATCCATGTCCACATGTTTACAATTTCACGTCAAAAAATGGCTAAAATTCCAGTTGAAACTTTTTCAAAGTCCCTTAAAAATTTTCCAATTTTTGTCCCAATTCTTCCTATTCCCATTGAAACTTTTCAAATCCCTCTCAAAATTGTTGAAATTCTGTTGAAGCTTTTAAAATTCTCTCTAGAATTTTCAAAATCCATGTCCACATGTTTACAATTCCACGTCAAAAAATGGCTAAAATTCCAGTTGAAATTTTTTCAAAGTCCCTTAAAAATTTTCCAATTTTTGTCCCAATTCTTCCCATTCCCATTGAAACTTTTCAAATCCCTCTCAAAATTGTTGAAATTCTCTTGAAGCTTTTAAAATTCTCTCTAGAATTTTCAAAATCCATGTCCACATGTTTACAATTTCACGTAAAAAAATGGCTAAAATTCCAGTTGAAATTTTTTCAAAGTCCCTTAAATATTTTCCAATTTTTGTCCCAATTCTTCCCATTCCCATTGAAACTTTTCAAATCCCTCTCAAAATTGTTGAAATTCTGTTGAAGCTTTTAAAATTCTCTCTAGAATTTTCAAAATCCATGTCCACATGTTTACAATTTCACGTCAAAAAATGGCTAAAATTCCAGTTGAAATTTTTTCAAAGTCCCTTAAAAATTTTCCAATTTTTGTCCCAATTCTTCCCATTCCCATTGAAACTTTTCAAATCCCTCTCAGAATTGTTGAAATTCTGTTGAAGCTTTTAAAATTCTCTCTAGAATTTTCAAAATCCATGTCCACATGTTTACAATTTCACGTCAAAAAATGGCTAAAATTCCAGTTGAAACTTTTTCAAAGTCCCTTCAAAATTTTCCAATTTTTGTCCCAATTCTTCCCATTCCCATTGAAACTTTTCAAATCCCTCTCAAAATTGTTGAAATTCTGTTGAAGCTTTTAAAATTCTCTCTAGAATTTTCAAAATCCATGTCCACATGTTTACAATTTCACGTCAAAAAATGGCTAAAATTCCAGTTGAAATTTTTTCAAAGTCCCTTAAAAATTTTCCAATTTTTGTCCCAATTCTTCCCATTCCCATTGAAACTTTTCAAATCCCTCTCAGAATTGTTGAAATTCTGTTGAAGCTTTTAAAATTCTCTCTAGAATTTTCAAAATCCATGTCCACATGTTTACAATTTCACGTCAAAAAATGGCTAAAATTCCAGTTGAA
This sequence comes from Streptopelia decaocto, assembly GCF_964273445.1. Taxonomy (NCBI): domain Eukaryota; kingdom Metazoa; phylum Chordata; class Aves; order Columbiformes; family Columbidae; genus Streptopelia; species Streptopelia decaocto. Next base: position 13,259 of record NW_028115144.1, read on the forward strand.
ACTTTTTCAAAGTCCCTTAAAAATTTTCCAATTTTTGTCCCAATTCTTCCCATTCCCATTGAAACTTTTCAAATCCCTCTCAAAATTGTTGAAATTCTGTTGAAGCTTTTAAAATTCTCTCTAGAATTTTCAAAATCCATGTCCACATGTTTACAATTTCACGTCAAAAAATGGCTAAAATTCCAGTTGAAATTTTTTCAAAGTCCCTTAAAAATTTTCCAATTTTTGTCCCAATTCTTCCCATTCCCATTGAAACTTTTCAAATCCCTCTCAGAATTGTTGAAATTCTGTTGAAGCTTTTAAAATTCTCTCTAGAATTTTCAAAATCCATGTCCACATGTTTACAATTTCACGTCAAAAAATGGCTAAAATTCCAGTTGAAACTTTTTCAAAGTCCCTTAAAAATTTTCCAATTTTTGTCCCAATTCTTCCCATTCCCATTGAAACTTTTCAAATCCCTCTCAGAATTGTTGAAATTCTGTTGAAGCTTTTAAAATTCTCTCTAGAATTTTCAAAATCCATGTCCACATGTTTACAATTTCACGTCAAAAAATGGCTAAAATTCCAGTTGAAATTTTTTCAAAGTCCCTTAAAAATTTTCCAATTTTTGTCCCAATTCTTCCCATTCCCATTGAAACTTTTCAAATCCCTCTCAGAATTGTTGAAATTCTGTTGAAGCTTTTAAAATTCTCTCTAGAATTTTCAAAATCCATGTCCACATGTTTACAATTTCACGTCAAAAAATTGCTAAAATTCCAGTTGAAATTTTTTCAAAGTCCCTTAAAAATTTTCCAATTTTTGTCCCAATTCTTCCTATTCCCATTGAAACTTTTCAAATCCCTCTCAGAATTGTTGAAATTCTGTTGAAGCTTTTAAAATTCTCTCTAGAATTTTCAAAATCCATGTCCACATGTTTACAATTCCACGTCAAAAAATGGCTAAAATTCCAGTTGAAATTTTTTCAAAGTCCCTTAAAAATTTTCCAATTTTTGTCCCAATTCTTCCCATTCCCATTGAAACTTTTCAAATCCCTCTCAACATTGTTGAAATTCTGTTGAAGCTTTTAGAATTCTCTCTAGAATTTTCAAAATCCATGTCCACATGTTTACAATTCCACGTCAAAAAATGGCTAAAATTCCAGTTGAAATTTTTTCAAAGTCCCTTAAAAATTTTCCAATTTTTGTCCCAATTCTTCCCATTCCCATTGAAACTTTTCAAATCCCTCTCAAAATTGTTGAAATTCTCTTGAATCTTTTAGAATTCTGTCTAGAATTTTCAAAATCCATGTCCACATGTTTACAATTTCACGTAAAAAAATGGCTAAAATTCCAGTTGAAATTTTTTCAAAGTCCCTTAAAAATTTTCCAATTTTTGTCCCAATTCTTCCCATTCCCATTGAAACTTTTCAAATCCCTCTCAAAATTGTTGAAATTCTGTTGAAGCTTTTAGAATTCTCTCTAGAATTTTCAAAATCCATGTCCACATGTTTACAATTTCATGTCAAAAAATGGCTAAAATTCCAGTTGAAATTTTTTCAAAGTCCCTTAAAAATTTTCCAATTTTTGTCCCAATTCTTCCCATTCCCATTGAAACTTTTCAAATCCCTCTCAGAATTGTTGAAATTCTGTTGAAGCTTTTAGAATTCTCTCTAGAATTTTCAAAATCCATGTCCACATGTTTACAATTTCACGTCAAAAAATGGCTAAAATTCCAGTTGAAACTTTTTCAAAGTCCCTTAAAAATTTTCCAATTTTTGTCCCAATTCTTCCCATTCCCATTGAAACTTTTCAAATCCCTCTCAGAATTGTTGAAATTCTGTTGAAGCTTTTAAAATTCTCTCTAGAATTTTCAAAATCCATGTCCACATGTTTACAATTTCACGTCAAAAAATGGCTAAAATTCCAGTTGAAATTTTTTCAAAGTCCCTTAAAAATTTTCCAATTTTTGTCCCAATTCTTCCCATTCCCATTGAAACTTTTCAAATCCCTCTCAGAATTGTTGAAATTCTGTTGAAGCTTTTAAAATTCTCTCTAGAATTTTCAAAATCCATGTCCACATGTTTACAATTTCACGTCCAAAAATGGCTAAAATTCCAGTTGAAATTTTTTCAAAGTCCCTTAAAAATTTTCCAATTTTTGTCCCAATTCTTCCTATTCCCATTGAAACTTTTCAAATCCCTCTCAGAATTGTTGAAATTCTGTTGAAGCTTTTAAAATTCTCTCTAGAATTTTCAAAATCCATGTCCACATGTTTACAATTCCACGTCAAAAAATGGCTAAAATTCAAGTTGAAATTTTTTCAAAGTCCCTTAAAAATTTTCCAATTTTTGTCCCAATTCTTCCCATTCCCATTGAAACTTTTCAAATCCCTCTCAACATTGTTGAAATTCTGTTGAAGCTTTTAGAATTCTCTCTAGAATTTTCAAAATCCATGTCCACATGTTTACAATTCCACGTCAAAAAATGGCTAAAATTCCAGTTGAAATTTTTTCAAAGTCCCTTAAAAATTTTCCAATTTTTGTCCCAATTCTTCCCATTCCCATTGAAACTTTTCAAATCCCTCTCAAAATTGTTGAAATTCTCTTGAAGCTTTTAGAATTCTCTCTAGAATTTTCAAAATCCATGTCCACATGTTTACAATTTCACGTCAAAAAATGGCTAAAATTCCAGTTGAAATTTTTTCAAAGTCCCTTAAAAATTTTCCAATTTTTGTCCCAATTCTTCCCATTCCCATTGAAACTTTTCAAATCCCTCTCAGAATTGTTGAAATTCTGTTGAAGCTTTTAAAATTCTCTCTAGAATTTTCAAAATCCATGTCCACATGTTTACAATTTCACGTCAAAAAATGGCTAAAATTCCAGTTGAAATTTTTTCAAAGTCCCTTAAATATTTTCCAATTTTTGTCCCAATTCTTCCCATTCCCATTGAAACTTTTCAAATCCCTCTCAGAATTGTTGAAATTCTGTTGAAGCTTTTAAAATTCTCTCTAGAATTTTCAAAATCCATGTCCACATGTTTACAATTCCACGTCAAAAAATGGCTAAAATTCCAGTTGAAATTTTTTCAAAGTCCCTTAAAAATTTTCCAATTTTTGTCCCAATTCTTCCCATTCCCATTGAAACTTTTCAAATCCCTCTCAAAATTGTTGAAATTCTGTTGAAGCTTTTAGAATTCTCTCTAGAATTTTCAAAATCCATGTCCACATGTTTACAATTCCACGTCAAAAAATGGCTAAAATTCCAGTTGAAATTTTTTCAAAGTCCCTTAAAAATTTTCCATTTTTTGTCCCAATTCTTCCCATTCCCACTGAAACTTTTCAAATCCCTCTCAAAATTGTTGAAATTCTCTTGAAGCTTTTAGAATTCTCTCTAGAATTTTCAAAATCCATGTCCACATGTTTACAATTTCACGTCAAAAAATGGCTAAAATTCCAGTTGAAACTTTTTCAAAGTCCCTTAAAAATTTTCCAATTTTTGTCCCAATTCTTCCCATTCCCACTGAAACTTTTCAAATCCCTCTCAAAATTGTTGAAATTCTGTTGAAGCTTTTAAAATTCTCTCTAGAATTTTCAAAATCCATGTCCACATGTTTACAATTTCACGTCCAAAAATGGCTAAAATTCCAGTTGAAATTTTTTCAAAGTCCCTTAAAAATTTTCCAATTTTTGTCCCAATTCTTCCCATTCCCATTGAAACTTTTCAAATCCCTCTCAGAATTGTTGAAATTCTCTTGAAGCTTTTAAAATTCTCTCTAGAATTTTCAAAATCCATGTCCACATGTTTACAATTTCACGTCAAAAAATGGCTAAAATTCCAGTTGAAACTTTTTCAAAGTCCCTTAAAAATTTTCCAATTTTTGTCCCAATTCTTCCCATTCCCATTGAAACTTTTCAAATCCCTCTCAAAATTGTTGAAATTCTGTTGAAGCTTTTAGAATTCTCTCTAGAATTTTCAAAATCCATGTCCACATGTTTACAATTTCACGTCAAAAAATGGCTAAAATTCCAGTTGAAACTTTTTCAAAGTCCCTTAAAAATTTTCCAATTTTTGTCCCAATTCTTCCCATTCCCATTGAAACTTTTCAAATCCCTCTCAGAATTGTTGAAATTCTGTTGAAGCTTTTAAAATTCTCTCTAGAATTTTCAAAATCCATGTCCACATGTTTACAATTTCACGTCAAAAAATGGCTAAAATTCCAGTTGAAATTTTTTCAAAGTCCCTTAAAAATTTTCCAATTTTTGTCCCAATTCTTCCCATTCCCATTGAAACTTTTCAAATCCCTCTCAGAATTGTTGAAATTCTGTTGAAGCTTTTAAAATTCTCTCTAGAATTTTCAAAATCCATGTCCACATGTTTACAATTTCACGTCAAAAAATGGCTAAAATTCCAGTTGAAATTTTTTCAAAGTCCCTTAAAAATTTTCCAATTTTTGTCCCAATTCTTCCCATTCCCATTGAAACTTTTCAAATCCCTCTCAGAATTGTTGAAATTCTGTTGAAGCTTTTAAAATTCTCTCTAGAATTTTCAAAATCCATGTCCACATGTTTACAATTTCACGTCAAAAAATGGCTAAAATTCCAGTTGAAATTTTTTCAAAGTCCCTTAAAAATTTTCCAATTTTTGTCCCAATTCTTCCTATTCCCATTGAAACTTTTCAAATCCCTCTCAACATTGTTGAAATTCTGTTGAAGCTTTTAAAATTCTCTCTAGAATTTTCAAAATCCATGTCCACATGTTTACAATTCCACGTCAAAAAATGGCTAAAATTCCAGTTGAAATTTTTTCAAAGTCCCTTAAAAATTTTCCAATTTTTGTCCCAATTCTTCCCATTCCCATTGAAACTTTTCAAATCCCTCTCAAAATTGTTGAAATTCTCTTGAAGCTTTTAGAATTCTCTCTAGAATTTTCAAAATCCATGTCCACATGTTTACAATTTCACGTCAAAAAATGGCTAAAATTCCAGTTGAAATTTTTTCAAAGTCCCTTAAAAATTTTCCAATTTTTGTCCCAATTCTTCCCATTCCCATTGAAACTTTTCAAATCCCTCTCAAAATTGTTGAAATTCTCTTGAAGCTTTTAGAATTCTCTCTAGAATTTTCAAAATCCATGTCCACATGTTTACAATTTCACGTCAAAAAATGGCTAAAATTCCAGTTGAAATTTTTTCAAAGTCCCTTAAAAATTTTCCAATTTTTGTCCCAATTCTTCCCATTCCCATTGAAACTTTTCAAATCCCTCTCAGAATTGTTGAAATTCTGTTGAAGCTTTTAAAATTCTCTCTAGAATTTTCAAAATCCATGTCCACATGTTTACAATTTCACGTCAAAAAATGGCTAAAATTCCAGTTGAAATTTTTTCAAAGTCCCTTAAAAATTTTCCAATTTTTGTCCCAATTCTTCCCATTCCCATTGAAACTTTTCAAATCCCTCTCAGAATTGTTGAAATTCTGTTGAAGCTTTTAAAATTCTCTCTAGAATTTTCAAAATCCATGTCCACATGTTTACAATTCCACGTCAAAAAATGGCTAAAATTCCAGTTGAAACTTTTTCAAAGTCCCTTAAAAATTTTCCAATTTTTGTCCCAATTCTTCCCATTCCCATTGAAACTTTTCAAATCCCTCTCAAAATTGTTGAAATTCTGTTGAAGCTTTTAAAATTCTCTCTAGAATTTTCAAAATCCATGTCCACATGTTTACAATTTCACGTCAAAAAATGGCTAAAATTCCAGTTGAAATTTTTTCAAAGTCCCTTAAAAATTTTCCAATTTTTGTCCCAATTCTTCCCATTCCCATTGAAACTTTTCAAATCCCTCTCAGAATTGTTGAAATTCTGTTGAAGCTTTTAAAATTCTCTCTAGAATTTTCAAAATCCATGTCCACATGTTTACAATTTCACGTCAAAAAATGGCTAAAATTCCAGTTGAAACTTTTCAAAGTCCCTTAAAAATTTTCCAATTTTGTCCCAATTCTTCCTATTCCCATTGAAACTTTTCAAATCCCTCTCAGAATTGTTGAAATTCTGTTGAAGCTTTTAAAATTCTCTCTAGAATTTTCAAAATCCATGTCCACATGTTTACAATTTCACGTCAAAAAATGGCTAAAATTCCAGTTGAAATTTTTTCAAAGTCCCTTAAAAATTTTCCAATTTTTGTCCCAATTCTTCCCATTCCCATTGAAACTTTTCAAATCCCTCTCAGAATTGTTGAAATTCTCTTGAAGCTTTTAAAATTCTCTCTAGAATTTTCAAAATCCATGTCCACATGTTTACAATTTCACGTCAAAAAATGGCTAAAATTCCAGTTGAAACTTTTTCAAAGTCCCTTAAAAATTTTCCAATTTTTGTCCCAATTCTTCCCATTCCCATTGAAACTTTTCAAATCCCTCTCAAAATTGTTGAAATTCTGTTGAAGCTTTTAAAATTCTCTCTAGAATTTTCAAAATCCATGTCCACATGTTTACAATTTCACGTCCAAAAATGGCTAAAATTCCAGTTGAAATTTTTTCAAAGTCCCTTAAAAATTTTCCAATTTTTGTCCCAATTCTTCCCATTCCCATTGAAACTTTTCAAATCCCTCTCAGAATTGTTGAAATTCTCTTGAAGCTTTTAAAATTCTCTCTAGAATTTTCAAAATCCATGTCCACATGTTTACAATTTCACGTCAAAAAATGGCTAAAATTCCAGTTGAAACTTTTTCAAAGTCCCTTAAAAATTTTCCAATTTTTGTCCCAATTCTTCCCATTCCCATTGAAACTTTTCAAATCCCTCTCAAAATTGTTGAAATTCTGTTGAAGCTTTTAAAATTCTCTCTAGAATTTTCAAAATCCATGTCCACATGTTTACAATTTCACGTCAAAAAATGGCTAAAATTCCAGTTGAAACTTTTTCAAAGTCCCTTAAAAATTTTCCAATTTTTGTCCCAATTCTTCCCATTATTGAAACTTTTCAAATCCCTCTCAGAATTGTTGAAATTCTGTTGAAGCTTTTAAAATTCTCTCTAGAATTTTCAAAATCCATGTCCACATGTTTACAATTTCACGTCAAAAAATGGCTAAAATTCCAGTTGAAATTTTTTCAAAGTCCCTTAAAAATTTTCCAATTTTTGTCCCAATTCTTCCCATTCCCATTGAAACTTTTCAAATCCCTCTCAGAATTGTTGAAATTCTGTTGAAGCTTTTAAAATTCTCTCTAGAATTTTCAAAATCCATGTCCACATGTTTACAATTTCACGTCAAAAAATTGCTAAAATTCCAGTTGAAATTTTTTCAAAGTCCCTTAAAAATTTTCCAATTTTTGTCCCAATTCTTCCTATTCCCATTGAAACTTTTCAAATCCCTCTCAGAATTGTTGAAATTCTGTTGAAGCTTTTAAAATTCTCTCTAGAATTTTCAAAATCCATGTCCACATGTTTACAATTCCACGTCAAAAATGGCTAAAATTCCAGTTGAAATTTTTTCAAAGTCCCTTAAAAATTTTCCAATTTTTGTCCCAATTCTTCCCATTCCCATTGAAACTTTTCAAATCCCTCTCAACATTGTTGAAATTCTGTTGAAGCTTTTAGAATTCTCTCTAGAATTTTCAAAATCCATGTCCACATGTTTACAATTCCACGTCAAAAAATGGCTAAAATTCCAGTTGAAATTTTTTCAAAGTCCTTAAAAATTTTCCAATTTTTGTCCCAATTCTTCCCATTCCCATTGAAACTTTTCAAATCCCTCTCAAAATTGTTGAAATTCTCTTGAATCTTTTAGAATTCTCTCTAGAATTTTCAAAATCCATGTCCACATGTTTACAATTTCACGTAAAAAAAATGGCTAAAATTCCAGTTGAAATTTTTTCAAAGTCCCTTAAAAATTTTCCAATTTTTGTCCCAATTCTTCCCATTCCCATTGAAACTTTTCAAATCCCTCTCAAAATTGTTGAAATTCTGTTGAAGCTTTTAGAATTCTCTCTAGAATTTTCAAAATCCATGTCCACATGTTTACAATTTCACGTCAAAAAATGGCTAAAATTCCAGTTGAAACTTTTTCAAAGTCCCTTAAAAATTTTCCAATTTTTGTCCCAATTCTTCCCATTCCCATTGAAACTTTTCAAATCCCTCTCAGAATTGTTGAAATTCTGTTGAAGCTTTTAAAATTCTCTCTAGAATTTTCAAAATCCATGTCCACATGTTTACAATTTCACGTCAAAAAATGGCTAAAATTCCAGTTGAAATTTTTCAAAGTCCCTTAAAAATTATTCCAATTTTTGTCCCAATTCTTCCTATTCCCATTGAAACTTTTCAAATCCCTCTCAGAATTGTTGAAATTCTGTTGAAGCTTTTAAAATTCTCTCTAGAATTTTCAAAATCCATGTCCACATGTTTACAATTCCACGTCAAAAAATGGCTAAAATTCCAGTTGAAATTTTTCAAAGTCCCTTAAAAATTTTCCAATTTTTGTCCCAATTCTTCCCATTCCCATTGAAACTTTTCAAATCCCTCTCAACATTGTTGAAATTCTGTTGAAGCTTTTAGAATTCTCTCTAGAATTTTCAAAATCCATGTCCACATGTTTACAATTCCACGTCAAAAAATGGCTAAAATTCCAGTTGAAATTTTTTCAAAGTCCCTTAAAAATTTTCCAATTTTTGTCCCAATTCTTCCCATTCCCATTGAAACTTTTCAAATCCCTCTCAAAATTGTTGAAATTCTCTTGAATCTTTTAGAATTCTCTCTAGAATTTTCAAAAATCCATGTCCACATGTTTACAATTTCACGTAAAAAAATGGCTAAAATTCCAGTTGAAATTTTTTCAAAGTCCCTTAAAAATTTTCCAATTTTTGTCCCAATTCTTCCCATTCCCATTGAAACTTTTCAAATCCCTCTCAAAATTGTTGAAATTCTGTTGAAGCTTTTAGAATTTCTCTCTAGAATTTTCAAAATCCATGTCCACATGTTTACAATTTCATGTCAAAAAATGGCTAAAATTCCAGTTGAAATTTTTTCAAAGTCCCTTAAAAATTTTCCAATTTTTGTCCCAATCTTCCCATTCCCATTGAAACTTTTCAAATCCCTCTCAGAATTGTTGAAATTCTGTTGAAGCTTTTAAAATTCTCTCTAGAATTTTCAAAATCCATGTCCACATGTTTACAATTTCACGTCAAAAAATGGCTAAAATTCCAGTTGAAACTTTTTCAAAGTCCCTTAAAAATTTTCCAATTTTTGTCCCAATTCTTCCCATTCCCATTGAAACTTTTCAAATCCCTCTCAGAATTGTTGAAATTCTGTTGAAGCTTTTAAAATTCTCTCTAGAATTTTCAAAATCCATGTCCACATGTTTACAATTTCACGTCAAAAAATGGCTAAAATTCCAGTTGAAATTTTTTCAAAGTCCCTTAAAAATTTTCCAATTTTTGTCCCAATTCTTCCCATTCCCATTGAAACTTTTCAAATCCCTCTCAGAATTGTTGAAATTCTGTTGAAGCTTTTAAAATTCTCTCTAGAATTTTCAAAATCCATGTCCACATGTTTACAATTTCACGTCAAAAATGGCTAAAATTCCAGTTGAAATTTTTTCAAAGTCCCTTAAAAATTTTCCAATTTTTGTCCCAATTCTTCCCATTCCCATTGAAACTTTTCAAATCCCTCTCAGAATTGTTGAAATTCTGTTGAAGCTTTTAAAATTCTCTCTAGAATTTTCAAAATCCATGTCCACATGTTTACAATTTCACGTCAAAAAATGGCTAAAATTCCAGTTGAAATTTTTTCAAAGTCCCTTAAAAATTTTCCAATTTTTGTCCCAATTCTTCCCATTCCCATTGAAACTTTTCAAATCCCTCTCAGAATTGTTGAAATTCTGTTGAAGCTTTTAAAATTCTCTCTAGAATTTTCAAAATCCATGTCCACATGTTTACAATTCCACGTCAAAAAATGGCTAAAATTCCAGTTGAAATTTTTTCAAAGTCCCTTAAAAATTTTCCAATTTTTGTCCCAATTCTTCCCATTCCCATTGAAACTTTTCAAATCCCTCTCAAAATTGTTGAAATTCTGTTGAAGCTTTTAGAATTCTCTCTAGAATTTTCAAAATCCATGTCCACATGTTTACAATTCCACGTCAAAAAATGGCTAAAATTCCAGTTGAAACTTTTTCAAAGTCCCTTAAAAATTTTCCAATTTTTGTCCCAATTCTTCCCATTCCCATTGAAACTTTTCAAATCCCTCTCAAAATTGTTGAAATTCTGTTGAAGCTTTTAAAATTCTCTCTAGAATTTTCAAATCCATGTCCACATGTTTACAATTTCATGTCAAAAAATGGCTAAATTCCAGTTGAAATTTTTTCAAAGTCCCTTAAAAATTTTCCAATTTTTGTCCCAATTCTTCCCATTCCCATTGAAACTTTTCAAATCCCTATCAGAATTGTTGAAATTCTGTTGAAGCTTTTAAAATTCTCTCTAGAATTTTCAAAATCCATGTCCACATGTTTACAATTCACGTCAAAAAATGGCTAAAATTCCAGTTGAAATTTTTTCAAAGTCCCTTAAAAAAGTTTCCAATTTTTGTCCCAATTCTTCCCATTCCCATTGAAACTTTTCAAATCCCTCTCAAAATTGTTGAAATTCTGTTGAAGCTTTTAGAATTCTCTCTAGAATTTTCAAAATCCATGTCCACATGTTTACAATTCCACGTCAAAAAATGGCTAAAATTCCAGTTGAAATTTTTTCAAAGTCCCTTAAAAATTTTCCAATTTTTGTCCCAATTCTTCCCATTCCCATTGAAACTTGTCAAATCCCTCTCAGAATTGTTGAAATTCTGTTGAAGCTTTTAAAATTCTCTCTAGAATTTTCAAAATCCATGTCCACATGTTTACAATTTCACGTCAAAAAATGGCTAAAATTCCAGTTGAAATTTTTTCAAAGTCCTTAAAAATTTTCCAATTTTTGTCCCAATTCTTCCCATTCCCATTGAAACTTTCAAATCCCTCTCAGAATTGTTGAAATTCTGTTGAAGCTTTTAAAATCTCTCTAGAATTTTCAAAATCCATGTCCACATGTTTACAATTTCACGTCAAAAATGGCTAAAATTCCAGTTGAAATTTTTCAAAGTCCCCTTAAAAATTTTCCAATTTTTGTCCCAATTCTTCCCATTCCCATTGAAACTTTTCAAATCCCTCTCAGAATTGTTGAAATTCTGTTGAAGCTTTTAAAATTCTCTCTAGAATTTTTCAAAATCCATGTCCACATGTTTACAATTCCACGTCAAAAAATGGCTAAAATTCCAGTTGAAACTTTTTCAAAGTCCCTTAAAAATTTTCCAATTTTTGTCCCAATTCTTCCCATTCCCATTGAAACTTTTCAAATCCCTCTCAAAATTGTTGAAATTCTGTTGAAGCTTTAAAATTCTCTCTAGAATTTTCAAATCCATGTCCACATGTTTACAATTTCACGTCAAAAAATGGCTAAAATTCCAGTTGAAATTTTTTCAAAGTCCCTTAAAAATTTTCCAATTTTTGTCCAATTCTTCCCATTCCCATTGAAACTTTTCAAATCCCTCTCAGAATTGTTGAAATTCTGTTGAAGCTTTTAAAATTCTCTCTAGAATTTTCAAAATCCATGTCCACATGTTTACAATTTCACGTCAAAAAATGGCTAAAATTCCAGTTGAAACTTTTTCAAAGTCCCTTAAAAATTTTCCAATTTTTGTCCCAATTCTTCCTATTCCCATTGAAACTTTTCAAATCCCTCTCAGAATTGTTGAAATTCTGTTGAAGCTTTTAAAATTCTCTCTAGAATTTTCAAAATCCATGTCCACATGTTTACAATTTCACGTCAAAAAATGGCTAAAATTCCAGTTGAAATTTTTCAAAGTCCTTAAAAATTTTCCAATTTTTGTCCCAATTCTTCCCATTCCCATTGAAACTTTTCAAATCCCTCTCAGAATTGTTGAAATTCTCTTGAAGCTTTTAAAATTCTCTCTAGAATTTTCAAAATCCATGTCCACATGTTTACAATTTCACGTCAAAAAATGGCTAAAATTCCAGTTGAAACTTTTTCAAAGTCCCTTAAAAATTTTCCAATTTTTGTCCCAATTCTTCCCATTCCCATTGAAACTTTTCAAATCCCTCTCAAAATTGTTGAAATTCTGTTGAAGCTTTTAAAATTCTCTCTAGAATTTTCAAAATCCATGTCCACATGTTTACAATTTCACGTCCAAAAATGGCTAAAATTCCAGTTGAAATTTTTTCAAAGTCCCTTAAAAATTTTCCAATTTTTGTCCCAATTCTTCCCATTCCCATTGAAACTTTTCAAATCCCTCTCAGAATTGTTGAAATTCTCTTGAAGCTTTTAAAATTCTCTCTAGAATTTTCAAAATCCATGTCCACATGTTTACAATTTCACGTCAAAAAATGGCTAAAATTCCAGTTGAAACTTTTTCAAAGTCCCTTAAAAATTTTCCAATTTTTGTCCCAATTCTTCCCATTCCCATTGAAACTTTTCAAATCCCTCTCAGAATTGTTGAAATTCTGTTGAAGCTTTTAAAATTCTCTCTAGAATTTTCAAAATCCATGTCCACATGTTTACAATTTCACGTCAAAAAATGGCTAAAATTCCAGTTGAAACTTTTTCAAAGTCCCTTAAAAATTTTCCAATTTTTGTCCCAATTCTTCCCATTCCCATTGAAACTTTTCAAATCCCTCTCAGAATTGTTGAAATTCTGTTGAAGCTTTTAAAATTCTCTCTAGAATTTTCAAAATCCATGTCCACATGTTTACAATTTCACGTCAAAAAATGGCTAAAATTCCAGTTGAAATTTTTTCAAAGTCCCTTAAAAATTTTCCAATTTTTGTCCCAATTCTTCCCATTCCCATTGAAACTTTTCAAATCCCTCTCAGAATTGTTGAAATTCTGTTGAAGCTTTTAAAATTCTCTCTAGAATTTTCAAAATCCATGTCCACATGTTTACAATTCCACGTCAAAAAATGGCTAAAATTCCAGTTGAAATTTTTTCAAAGTCCCTTAAAATTTTCCAATTTTTGTCCCAATTCTTCCCATTCCCATTGAAACTTTTCAAATCCCTCTCAAAATTGTTGAAATTCTGTTGAAGCTTTTAAAATTCTCTCTAGAATTTTCAAAATCCATGTCCACATGTTTACAATTTCACGTCAAAAAATGGCTAAAATTCCAGTTGAAATTTTTTCAAAGTCCCTTAAAAATTTTCCAATTTTTGTCCCAATTCTTCCCATTCCCATTGAAACTTTTCAAATCCCTCTCAGAATTGTTGAAATTCTGTTGAAGCTTTTAAAATTCTCTCTAGAATTTTCAAAATCCATGTCCACATGTTTACAATTTCACGTCAAAAAATGGCTAAAATTCCAGTTGAAATTTTTTCAAAGTCCCTTAAAAATTTTCCAATTTTTGTCCCAATTCTTCCTATTCCCATTGAAACTTTTCAAATCCCTCTCAGAATTGTTGAAATTCTGTTGAAGCTTAAAATTCTCTCTAGAATTTTCAAAATCCATGTCACATGTTTACAATTCCACGTCAAAAATGGCTAAAATTCCAGTTGAAATTTTTTCAAAGTCCCTTAAAAATTTTCCAATTTTTGTCCCAATTCTTCCCATTCCCATTGAAACTTTTCAAATCCCTCTCAACATTGTTGAAATTCTGTTGAAGCTTTTAGAATTCTCTCTAGAATTTTCAAAATCCATGTCCACATGTTTACAATTTCACGTCAAAAAATGGCTAAAATTCCAGTTGAAATTTTTTCAAAGTCCCTTAAAAATTTTCCAATTTTTGTCCCAATTCTTCCCATTCCCATTGAAACTTTTCAAATCCCTCTCAAAATTGTTGAAATTCTCTTGAAGCTTTTAGAATTCTCTCTAGAATTTTCAAAATCCATGTCCACATGTTTACAATTTCACGTCAAAAAATGGCTAAAATTCCAGTTGAAATTTTTTCAAAGTCCCTTAAAAATTTTCCAATTTTTGTCCCAATTCTTCCCATTCCCATTGAAACTTTTCAAATCCCTCTCAAAATTGTTGAAATTCTCTTGAAGCTTTTAGAATTCTCTCTAGAATTTTCAAATCCATGTCCACATGTTTACAATTTCACGTCAAAAAATGGCTAAAATTCCAGTTGAAATTTTTTCAAAGTCCCTTAAAAATTTTCCAATTTTTGTCCCAATTCTTCCCATTCCCATTGAAACTTTTCAAATCCCTCTCAGAATTGTTGAAATTCTGTTGAAGCTTTTAAAATTCTCTCTAGAATTTTCAAAATCCATGTCCACATGTTTACAATTCCACGTCAAAAATGGCTAAAATTCCAGTTGAAATTTTTTCAAAGTCCCTTAAAAATTTTCCAATTTTTGTCCCAATTCTTCCCATTCCCATTGAAACTTTTCAAATCCCTCTCAGAATTGTTGAAATTCTGTTGAAGCTTTTAAAATTCTCTCTAGAATTTTCAAAATCCATGTCCACATGTTTACAATTCCACGTCAAAAAATGGCTAAAATTCCAGTTGAAACTTTTTCAAAGTCCCTTAAAAATTTTCCAATTTTTGTCCCAATTCTTCCCATTCCCATTGAAACTTTTCAAATCCCTCTCAAAATTGTTGAAATTCTGTTGAAGCTTTAAAATTCTCTCTAGAATTTTCAAAATCCATGTCCACATGTTTACAATTTCACGTCAAAAAATGGCTAAAATTCCAGTTGAAATTTTTTCAAAGTCCCTTAAAAATTTTCCAATTTTTGTCCCAATTCTTCCCATTCCCATTGAAACTTTTCAAATCCCTCTCAGAATTGTTGAAATTCTGTTGAAGCTTTTAAAATTCTCTCTAGAATTTTCAAAATCCATGTCCACATGTTTACAATTTCACGTCAAAAAATGGCTAAAATTCCAGTTGAAATTTTTTCAAAGTCCCTTAAAAATTTTCCAATTTTTGTCCCAATTCTTCCTATTCCCATTGAAACTTTTCAAATCCCTCTCAGAAATTGTTGAAATTCTGTTGAAGCTTTTAAATTCTCTCTAGAATTTTCAAAATCCATGTCCACATGTTTACAATTCCACGTCAAAAATGGCTAAAATTCCAGTTGAAATTTTTCAAAGTCCCTTAAAAATTTTCCAATTTTGTCCCAATTCTTCCCCATTCCCATTGAAACTTTTCAAATCCCTCTCAAAATTGTTGAAATTCTGTTGAAGCTTTTAGAATTCTCTCTAGAATTTTCAAATCCATGTCCACATGTTTACCAATTTTTGTCCCCAATTCTTCCCATTCCATTGAAACTTTTCAAATCCCTCTCAGAATTGTTGAAATTCTGTTGAAGCTCCAATTTTTGTCCCAATTCTTCCCATTCCCATTGAAACTTTTCAAATCCCTCTCAGAATTGTTGAAATTCTGTTGAAGCTTTTAAAATTCTCTCTAGAATTTTCAAAATCCATGTCCACATGTTTACAATTTCATGTCAAAAAATGGCTAAAATTCCAGTTGAAATTTTTTCAAAGTCCCTTAAAAATTTTCCAATTTTTGTCCCAATTCTTCCCATTCCCATTGAAACTTTTCAAATCCCTCTCAGAATTGTTGAAATTCTGTTGAAGCTTTTAAAATTCTCTCTAGAATTTTCAAAATCCATGTCCACATGTTTACAATTCCACGTCAAAAAATGGCTAAAATTCCAGTTGAAATTTTTTCAAAGTCCCTTAAAAAGTTTCCAATTTTTGTCCCAATTCTTCCCATTCCCATTGAAACTTTTCAAATCCCTCTCAAAATTGTTGAAATTCTGTTGAAGCTTTTAGAATTCTCTCTAGAATTTTCAAAATCCATGTCCACATGTTTACAATTCCACGTCAAAAAATGGCTAAAATTCCAGTTGAAATTTTTTCAAAGTCCCTTAAAAATTTTCCAATTTTTGTCCCAATTCTTCCCATTCCCATTGAAACTTGTCAAATCCCTCTCAGAATTGTTGAAATTCTGTTGAAGCTTTTAAAATTCTCTCTAGAATTTTCAAAATCCATGTCCACATGTTTACAATTTCACGTCAAAAAATGGCTAAAATTCCAGTTGAAATTTTTTCAAAGTCCCTTAAAAATTTTCCAATTTTTGTCCCAATTCTTCCCATTCCCATTGAAACTTTTCAAATCCCTCTCAAAATTGTTGAAATTCTGTTGAAGCTTTTAAAATTCTCTCTAGAATTTTCAAAATCCATGTCCACATGTTTACAATTTCACGTCAAAAAATGGCTAAAATTCCAGTTGAAATTTTTTCAAAGTCCCTTAAAATTTTCCAATTTTTGTCCCAATTCTTCCCATTCCCATTGAAACTTTTCAAATCCCTCTCAAAATTGTTGAAATTCTGTTGAAGCTTTTAAAATTCTCTCTAGAATTTTCAAAATCCATGTCCACATGTTTACAATTTCACGTCAAAAAATGGCTAAAATTCCAGTTGAAATTTTTTCAAAGTCCCTTAAAAATTTTCCAATTTTTGTCCCAATTCTTCCCATTCCCATTGAAACTTTTCAAATCCCTCTCAGAATTGTTGAAATTCTGTTGAAGCTTTTAAAATTCTCTCTAGAATTTTCAAAATCCATGTCCACATGTTTACAATTTCACGTCAAAAAATGGCTAAAATTCCAGTTGAAACTTTTTCAAAGTCCCTTAAAAATTTTCCAATTTTTGTCCCAATTCTTCCTATTCCCATTGAAACTTTTCAAATCCCTCTCAGAATTGTTGAAATTCTGTTGAAGCTTTTAAAATTCTCTCTAGAATTTTCAAAATCCATGTCCACATGTTTACAATTTCACGTCAAAAAATGGCTAAAATTCCAGTTGAAATTTTTTCAAAGTCCCTTAAAAATTTTCCAATTTTTGTCCCAATTCTTCCCATTCCCATTGAAACTTTTCAAATCCCTCTCAAAATTGTTGAAATTCTCTTGAAGCTTTTAAAATTCTCTCTAGAATTTTCAAAATCCATGTCCACATGTTTACAATTTCACGTCAAAAAATGGCTAAAATTCCAGTTGAAATTTTTTCAAAGTCCCTTAAAAATTTTCCAATTTTTGTCCCAATTCTTCCCATTCCCATTGAAACTTTTCAAATCCCTCTCAGAATTGTTGAATTTCTGTTGAAGCTTTTAAAATTCTCTCTAGAATTTTCAAAATCCATGTCCACATGTTTACAATTTCACGTCAAAAAATGGCTAAAATTCCAGTTGAAATTTTTTCAAAGTCCCTTAAAAATTTTCCAATTTTTGTCCCAATTCTTCCCATTCCCATTGAAACTTTTCAAATCCCTCTCAGAATTGTTGAAATTCTGTTGAAGCTTTTAAAATTCTCTCTAGAATTTTCAAAATCCATGTCCACATGTTTACAATTTCACGACAAAAAATGGCTAAAATTCCAGTTGAAATTTTTTCAAAGTCCCTTAAAAATTTTCCAATTTTTGTCCCAATTCTTCCCATTCCCATTGAAACTTTTCAAATCCCTCTCAAAATTGTTGAAATTCTGTTGAAGCTTTTAAAATTCTCTCTAGAATTTTCAAAATCCATGTCCACATGTTTACAATTTCACGTCAAAAAATGGCTAAAATTCCAGTTGAAATTTTTTCAAAGTCCCTTAAAAATTTTCCAATTTTTGTCCCAATTCTTCCCATTCCCATTGAAACTTTTCAAATCCCTCTCAGAATTGTTGAAATTCTGTTGAAGCTTTTAAAATTCTCTCTAGAATTTTCAAAATCCATGTCCACATGTTTACAATTTCACGTCAAAAAATGGCTAAAATTCCAGTTGAAACTTTTTCAAAGTCCCTTAAAATTTTCCAATTTTTGTCCCAATTCTTCCCATTCCCATTGAAACTTTTCAAATCCCTCTCAAAATTGTTGAAATTCTGTTGAAGCTTTTAAAATTCTCTCTAGAATTTTCAAAATCCATGTCCACATGTTTACAATTTCACGTCAAAAAATGGCTAAAATTCCAGTTGAAATTTTTTCAAAGTCCCTTAAAAATTTTCCAATTTTTGTCCCAATTCTTCCCATTCCCATTGAAACTTTTCAAATCCCTCTCAGAATTGTTGAAATTCTGTTGAAGCTTTTAAAATTCTCTCTAGAATTTTCAAAATCCATGTCCACATGTTTACAATTCCACGTCAAAAAATGGCTAAAATTCCAGTTGAAATTTTTTCAAAGTCCCTTAAAAATTTTCCAATTTTTGTCCCAATTCTTCCCATTCCCATTGAAACTTTTCAAATCCCTCTCAAAATTGTTGAAATTCTCTTGAAGCTTTTAGAATTCTCTCTAGAATTTTCAAAATCCATGTCCACATGTTTACAATTCCACGTCAAAAAATGGCTAAAATTCCAGTTGAAATTTTTTCAAAGTCCCTTAAAAATTTTCCAATTTTTGTCCCAATTCTTCCCATTCCCATTGAAACTTTTCAAATCCCTCTCAAAATTGTTGAAATTCTCTTGAAGCTTTTAGAATTCTCTCTAGAATTTTCAAAATCCATGTCCACATGTTTACAATTTCACGTCAAAAAATGGCTAAAATTCCAGTTGAAATTTTTTCAAAGTCCCTTAAAAATTTTCCAATTTTTGTCCCAATTCTTCCCATTCCCATTGAAACTTTTCAAATCCCTCTCAGAATTGTTGAAATTCTGTTGAAGCTTTTAAAATTCTCTCTAGAATTTTCAAAATCCATGTCCACATGTTTACAATTTCACGTCAAAAAATGGCTAAAATTCCAGTTGAAATTTTTTCAAAGTCCCTTAAATATTTTCCAATTTTTGTCCCAATTCTTCCCATTCCCATTGAAACTTTTCAAATCCCTCTCAAAATTGTTGAAATTCTGTTGAAGCTTTTAAAATTCTCTCTAGAATTTTCAAAATCCATGTCCACATGTTTACAATTCCACGTCAAAAAATGGCTAAAATTCCAGTTGAAATTTTTTCAAAGTCCCTTAAAAATTTTCCAATTTTTGTCCCAATTCTTCCCATTCCCATTGAAACTTTTCAAATCCCTCTCAAAATTGTTGAAATTCTGTTGAAGCTTTTAGAATTCTCTCTAGAATTTTCAAAATCCATGTCCACATGTTTACAATTCCACGTCAAAAAATGGCTAAAATTCCAGTTGAAATTTTTTCAAAGTCCCTTAAAAATTTTCCAATTTTTGTCCCAATTCTTCCCATTCCCACTGAAACTTTTCAAATCCCTCTCAAAATTGTTGAAATTCTCTTGAAGCTTTTAGAATTCTCTCTAGAATTTTCAAAATCCATGTCCACATGTTTACAATTTCACGTCAAAAAATTGCTAAAATTCCAGTTGAAACTTTTTCAAAGTCCCTTAAAAATTTTCCAATTTTTGTCCCAATTCTTCCCATTCCCACTGAAACTTTTCAAATCCCTCTCAAAATTGTTGAAATTCTGTTGAAGCTTTTAAAATTCTCTCTAGAATTTTCAAAATCCATGTCCACATGTTTACAATTTCACGTCCAAAAATGGCTAAAATTCCAGTTGAAATTTTTTCAAAGTCCCTTAAAAATTTTCCAATTTTTGTCCCAATTCTTCCCATTCCCATTGAAACTTTTCAAATCCCTCTCAGAATTGTTGAAATTCTCTTGAAGCTTTTAAAATTCTCTCTAGAATTTTCAAAATCCATGTCCACATGTTTACAATTTCACGTCAAAAAATGGCTAAAATTCCAGTTGAAACTTTTTCAAAGTCCCTTAAAAATTTTCCAATTTTTGTCCCAATTCTTCCCATTCCCATTGAAACTTTTCAAATCCCTCTCAAAATTGTTGAAATTCTGTTGAAGCTTTTAAAATTCTCTCTAGAATTTTCAAAATCCATGTCCACATGTTTACAATTTCACGTCAAAAAATGGCTAAAATTCCAGTTGAAATTTTTTCAAAGTCCCTCAAAAATTTTCCAATTTTTGTCCCAATTCTTCCCATTCCCATTGAAACTTTTCAAATCCCTCTCAAAATTGTTGAAATTCTGTTGAAGCTTTTAAAATTCTCTCTAGAATTTTCAAAATCCATGTCCACATGTTTACAATTTCACGTCAAAAAATGGCTAAAATTCCAGTTGAAATTTTTTCAAAGTCCCTTAAAAATTTTCCAATTTTTGTCCCAATTCTTCCCATTCCCATTGAAACTTTTCAAATCCCTCTCAGAATTGTTGAAATTCTGTTGAAGCTTTTAAAATTCTCTCTAGAATTTTCAAAATCCATGTCCACATGTTTACAATTTCACGTCAAAAAATGGCTAAAATTCCAGTTGAAATTTTTTCAAAGTCCCTTAAAAATTTTCCAATTTTTGTCCCAATTCTTCCCATTCCCATTGAAACTTTTCAAATCCCTCTCAGAATTGTTGAATTTCTGTTGAAGCTTTTAAAATTCTCTCTAGAATTTTCAAAATCCATGTCCACATGTTTACAATTTCACGTCAAAAAATGGCTAAAATTCCAGTTGAAATTTTTTCAAAGTCCCTTAAAAATTTTCCAATTTTTGTCCCAATTCTTCCCATTCCCATTGAAACTTGTCAAATCCCTCTCAGAATTGTTGAAATTCTGTTGAAGCTTTTAAAATTCTCTCTAGAATTTTCAAAATCCATGTCCACATGTTTACAATTTCACGTCAAAAAATGGCTAAAATCCAGTTGAAATTTTTTCAAAGTCCCTTAAAAATTTTCCAATTTTTGTCCCAATTCTTCCCATTCCCATTGAAACTTTTCAAATCCCTCTCAGAATTGTTGAAATTCTGTTGAAGCTTTTAAAATTCTCTCTAGAATTTTCAAAATCCATGTCCACATGTTTACAATTTCACGTCAAAAAATGGCTAAAATTCCAGTTGAAATTTTTTCAAAGTCCCTTAAAAATTTTCCAATTTTTGTCCCAATTCTTCCCATTCCCATTGAAACTTTTCAAATCCCTCTCAGAATTGTTGAAATTCTGTTGAAGCTTTTAAAATTCTCTCTAGAATTTTCAAAATCCATGTCCACATGTTTACAATTTCACGTCAAAAAATGGCTAAAATTCCAGTTGAAATTTTTTCAAAGTCCCTTAAAAATTTTCCAATTTTTGTCCCAATTCTTCCCATTCCCATTGAAAGTTTTCAAATCCCTCTCAGAATTGTTGAAATTCTGTTGAAGCTTTTAAAATTCTCTCTAGAATTTTCAAAATCCATGTCCACATGTTTACAATTTCACGTCAAAAAATGGCTAAAATTCCAGTTGAAATTTTTTCAAAGTCCCTTAAAAATTTTCCAATTTTTGTCCCAATTCTTCCCATTCCCATTGAAACTTTTCAAATCCCTCTCAGAATTGTTGAAATTCTCTTGAAGCTTTTAAAATTCTCTCTAGAATTTTCAAAATCCATGTCCACATGTTTACAATTTCACGTCAAAAAATGGCTAAAATTCCAGTTGAAATTTTTTCAAAGTCCCTTAAAAATTTTCCAATTTTTGTCCCAATTCTTCCCATTCCCATTGAAACTTTTCAAATCCCTCTCAGAATTGTTGAAATTCTGTTGAAGCTTTTAAAATTCTCTCTAGAATTTTCAAAATCCATGTCCACATGTTTACAATTTCACGTCAAAAAATGGCTAAAATTCCAGTTGAAACTTTTTCAAAGTCCCTTAAAAATTTTCCAATTTTTGTCCCAATTCTTCCCATTCCCATTGAAACTTTTCAAATCCCTCTCAAAATTGTTGAAATTCTCTTGAAGCTTTTAAAATTCTCTCTAGAATTTTCAAAATCCATGTCCACATGTTTACAATTTCACGTCAAAAAATGGCTAAAATTCCAGTTGAAATTTTTTCAAAGTCCCTTAAAAATTTTCCAATTTTTGTCCCAATTCTTCCCATTCCCATTGAAACTTTTCAAATCCCTCTCAGAATTGTTGAATTTCTGTTGAAGCTTTTAAAATTCTCTCTAGAATTTTCAAAATCCATGTCCACATGTTTACAATTTCACGTCAAAAAATGGCTAAAATTCCAGTTGAAATTTTTTCAAAGTCCCTTAAAAATTTTCCAATTTTTGTCCCAATTCTTCCCATTCCCATTGAAACTTTTCAAATCCCTCTCAGAATTGTTGAAATTCTGTTGAAGCTTTTAAAATTCTCTCTAGAATTTTCAAAATCCATGTCCACATGTTTACAATTTCACGTCAAAAAATGGCTAAAATTCCAGTTGAAATTTTTTCAAAGTCCCTTAAAAATTTTCCAATTTTTGTCCCAATTCTTCCCATTCCCATTGAAACTTTTCAAATCCCTCTCAAAATTGTTGAAATTCTGTTGAAGCTTTTAAAATTCTCTCTAGAATTTTCAAAATCCATGTCCACATGTTTACAATTTCACGTCAAAAAATGGCTAAAATTCCAGTTGAAATTTTTTCAAAGTCCCTTAAAAATTTTCCAATTTTTGTCCCAATTCTTCCCATTCCCATTGAAACTTTTCAAATCCCTCTCAGAATTGTTGAAATTCTGTTGAAGCTTTTAAAATTCTCTCTAGAATTTTCAAAATCCATGTCCACATGTTTACAATTTCACGTCAAAAAATGGCTAAAATTCCAGTTGAAACTTTTTCAAAGTCCCTTAAAAATTTTCCAATTTTTGTCCCAATTCTTCCCATTCCCATTGAAACTTTTCAAATCCCTCTCAAAATTGTTGAAATTCTGTTGAAGCTTTTAAAATTCTCTCTAGAATTTTCAAAATCCATGTCCACATGTTTACAATTTCACGTCAAAAAATGGCTAAAATTCCAGTTGAAATTTTTTCAAAGTCCCTTAAAAATTTTCCAATTTTTGTCCCAATTCTTCCCATTCCCATTGAAACTTTTCAAATCCCTCTCAGAATTGTTGAAATTCTGTTGAAGCTTTTAAAATTCTCTCTAGAATTTTCAAAATCCATGTCCACATGTTTACAATTTCACGTCAAAAAATGGCTAAAATTCCAGTTGAAACTTTTTCAAAGTCCCTTAAAAATTTTCCAATTTTTGTCCCAATTCTTCCTATTCCCATTGAAACTTTTCAAATCCCTCTCAGAATTGTTGAAATTCTGTTGAAGCTTTTAAAATTCTCTCTAGAATTTTCAAAATCCATGTCCACATGTTTACAATTCCACGTCAAAAAATGGCTAAAATTCCAGTTGAAATTTTTTCAAAGTCCCTTAAAAATTTTCCAATTTTTGTCCCAATTCTTCCCATTCCCATTGAAACTTTTCAAATCCCTCTCAAAATTGTTGAAATTCTGTTGAAGCTTTTAGAATTCTCTCTAGAATTTTCAAAATCCATGTCCACATGTTTACAATTCCACGTCAAAAAATGGCTAAAATTCCAGTTGAAATTTTTTCAAAGTCCCTTAAAAATTTTCCAATTTTTGTCCCAATTCTTCCCATTCCCATTGAAACTTTTCAAATCCCTCTCAAAATTGTTGAAGTTCTCTTGAAGCTTTTAGAATTCTCTCTAGAATTTTCAAAATCCATGTCCACATGTTTACAATTTCACGTCAAAAAATGGCTAAAATTCCAGTTGAAATTTTTTCAAAGTCCCTTAAAAATTTTCCAATTTTTGTCCCAATTCTTCCCATTCCCATTGAAACTTTTCAAATCCCTCTCAGAATTGTTGAAATTCTGTTGAAGCTTTTAAAATTCTCTCTAGAATTTTCAAAATCCATGTCCACATGTTTACAATTTCACGTCAAAAAATGGCTAAAATTCCAGTTGAAACTTTTTCAAAGTCCCTTAAAAATTTTCCAATTTTTGTCCCAATTCTTCCCATTCCCATTGAAACTTTTCAAATCCCTCTCAAAATTGTTGAAATTCTGTTGAAGCTTTTAAAATTCTCTCTAGAATTTTCAAAATCCATGTCCACATGTTTACAATTTCACGTCAAAAAATGGCTAAAATTCCAGTTGAAATTTTTTCAAAGTCCCTTAAAAATTTTCCAATTTTTGTCCCAATTCTTCCCATTCCCATTGAAACTTTTCAAATCCCTCTCAGAATTGTTGAAATTCTCTTGAAGCTTTTAAAATTCTCTCTAGAATTTTCAAAATCCATGTCCACATGTTTACAATTTCACGTCCAAAAATGGCTAAAATTCCAGTTGAAATTTTTTCAAAGTCCCTTAAAAATTTTCCAATTTTTGTCCCAATTCTTCCCATTCCCATTGAAACTTTTCAAATCCCTCTCAGAATTGTTGAAATTCTGTTGAAGCTTTTAAAATTCTCTCTAGAATTTTCAAAATCCATGTCCACATGTTTACAATTTCACGTCAAAAAATTGCTAAAATTCCAGTTGAAACTTTTTCAAAGTCCCTTAAAAATTTTCCAATTTTTGTCCCAATTCTTCCTATTCCCATTGAAACTTTTCAAATCCCTCTCAGAATTGTTGAAATTCTGTTGAAGCTTTTAAAATTCTCTCTAGAATTTTCAAAATCCATGTCCACATGTTTACAATTCCACGTCAAAAAATGGCTAAAATTCCAGTTGAAATTTTTTCAAAGTCCCTTAAAAATTTTCCAATTTTTGTCCCAATTCTTCCCATTCCCATTGAAACTTTTCAAATCCCTCTCAAAATTGTTGAAATTCTGTTGAAGCTTTTAGAATTCTCTCTAGAATTTTCAAAATCCATGTCCACATGTTTACAATTCCACGTCAAAAAATGGCTAAAATTCCAGTTGAAATTTTTTCAAAGTCCCTTAAAAATTTTCCAATTTTTGTCCCAATTCTTCCCATTCCCATTGAAACTTTTCAAATCCCTCTCAAAATTGTTGAAATTCTGTTGAAGCTTTTAGAATTCTCTCTAGAATTTTCAAAATCCATGTCCACATGTTTACAATTCCACGTCAAAAAATGGCTAAAATTCCAGTTGAAATTTTTCAAAGTCCCTTAAAAATTTTCCAATTTTTGTCCCAATTCTTCCCATTCCCATTGAAACTTTTCAAATCCCTCTCAAAATTGTTGAAATTCTCTTGAAGCTTTTAGAATTCTCTCTAGAATTTCAAAATCCATGTCCACATGTTTACAATTTCACGTCAAAAAATGGCTAAAATTCCAGTTGAAATTTTTTCAAAGTCCGTTAAAAATTTTCCAATTTTTGTCCCAATTCTTCCCATTCCCATTGAAACTTTTCAAATCCCTCTCAGAATTGTTGAAATTCTGTTGAAGCTTTTAAAATTCTCTCTAGAATTTTCAAAATCCATGTCCACATGTTTACAATTCCACGTCAAAAAATGGCTAAAATTCCAGTTGAAACTTTTTCAAAGTCCCTTAAAAATTTTCTAATTTTTGTCCCAATTCTTCCCATTCCCATTGAAACTTTTCAAATCCCTCTCAAAATTGTTGAAATTCTCTTGAAGCTTTTAAAATTCTCTCTAGAATTTTCAAAATCCATGTCCACATGTTTACAATTTCATGTCAAAAAATGGCTAAAATTCCAGTTGAAACTTTTTCAAAGTCCCTTAAAAATTTTCCAATTTTTGTCCCAATTCTTCCCATTCCCATTGAAACTTTTCAAATCCCTCTCAAAATTGTTGAAATTCTGTTGAAGCTTTTAAAATTCTCTCTAGAATTTTCAAAATCCATGTCCACATGTTTACAATTTCACGTCAAAAAATGGCTAAAATTCCAGTTGAAATTTTTTCAAAGTCCCTTAAAAATTTTCCAATTTTTGTCCCAATTCTTCCCATTCCCATTGAAACTTTTCAAATCCCTCTCAGAATTGTTGAAATTCTGTTGAAGCTTTTAAAATTCTCTCTAGAATTTTCAAAATCCATGTCCACATGTTTACAATTTCACGTCAAAAAATGGCTAAAATTCCAGTTGAAATTTTTTCAAAGTCCCTTAAAAATTTTCCAATTTTTGTCCCAATTCTTCCCATTCCCATTGAAACTTTTCAAATCCCTCTCAGAATTGTTGAAATTCTGTTGAAGCTTTTAAAATTCTCTCTAGAATTTTCAAAATCCATGTCCACATGTTTACAATTTCACGTCAAAAAATGGCTAAAATTCCAGTTGAAACTTTTTCAAAGTCCCTTAAAAATTTTCCAATTTTTGTCCCAATTCTTCCCATTCCCATTGAAACTTTTCAAATCCCTCTCAAAATTGTTGAAATTCTGTTGAAGCTTTTAAAATTCTCTCTAGAATTTTCAAAATCCATGTCCACATGTTTACAATTTCACGACAAAAAATGGCTAAAATTCCAGTTGAAATTTTTTCAAAGTCCCTTAAAAATTTTCCAATTTTTGTCCCAATTCTTCCCATTCCCATTGAAACTTTTCAAATCCCTCTCAGAATTGTTGAAATTCTCTTGAAGCTTTTAAAATTCTGTCTAGAATTTTCAAAATCCATGTCCACATGTTTACAATTCCACGTCAAAAAATGGCTAAAATTCCAGTTGAAATTTTTTCAAAGTCCCTTAAAAATTTTCCAATTTTTGTCCCAATTCTTCCCATTCCCATTGAAACTTTTCAAATCCCTCTCAGAATTGTTGAAATTCTGTTGAAGCTTTTAAAATTCTCTCTAGAATTTTCAAAATCCATGTCCACATGTTTACAATTTCATGTCAAAAAATTGCTAAAATTCCAGTTGAAACTTTTTCAAAGTCCATTCAAAATTTTCCAATTTTTGTCCCAATTCTTCCTATTCCCATTGAAACTTTTCAAATCCCTCTCCAAATTGTTGAAATTCTCTTGAAGCTTTTAAAATTCTCTCTAGAATTTTCAAAATCCATGTCCACATGTTTACAATTCCACGTCAAAAAATGGCTAAAATTCCAGTTGAAATTTTTTCAAAGTCCCTTAAAAATTTTCCAATTTTTGTCCCAATTCTTCCCATTCCCATTTAAACTTTTCAAATCCCTCTCAAAATATTTGAAATTCTGTTGAAGCTTTTAGAATTCTCTCTAGAATTTTCAAAATCCATGTCCACATGTTTACAATTCCACGTCAAAAAATGGCTAAAATTCCAGTTGAAATTTTTTCAAAGTCCCTTAAAAATTTTCCAATTTTTGTCCCAATTCTTCCCATTCCCATTGAAACTTTTCAAATCCCTCTCAAAATTGTTGAAATTCTCTTGAAGCTTTTAGAATTCTCTCTAGAATTTTCAAAATCCATGTCCACATGTTTACAATTTCACGTCAAAAAATGGCTAAAATTCCAGTTGAAATTTTTTCAAAGTCCCTTAAATATTTTCCAATTTTTGTCCCAATTCTTCCCATTCCCATTGAAACTTTTCAAATCGCTCTCAAAATTGTTGAAATTCTGTTGAAGCTTTTAAAATTCTCTCTAGAATTTTCAAAATCCATGTCCACATGTTTACAATTTCACGTCAAAAAATGGCTAAAATTCCAGTTGAAATTTTTTCAAAGTCCCTTAAAAATTTTCCAATTTTTGTCCCAATTCTTCCCATTCCCATTGAAACTTTTCAAATCCCTCTCAGAATTGTTGAAATTCTGTTGAAGCTTTTAAAATTCTCTCTAGAATTTTCAAAATCCATGTCCACATGTTTACAATTTCACGTCAAAAAATGGCTAAAATTCCAGTTGAAATTTTTTCAAAGTCCCTTAAAAATTTTCCAATTTTTGTCCCAATTCTTCCCATTCCCATTGAAACTTTTCAAATCCCTCTCAGAATTGTTGAAATTCTGTTGAAGCTTTTAAAATTCTCTCTAGAATTTTCAAAATCCATGTCCACATGTTTACAATTTCACGTCAAAAAATGGCTAAAATTCCAGTTGAAATTTTTTCAAAGTCCCTTAAAAATTTTCCAATTCCTGTCCCAATTCTTCCCATTCCCATTGAAACTTTTCAAATCCCTCTCAAAATTGTTGAAATTCTGTTGAAGCTTTTAAAATTCTCTCTAGAATTTTCAAAATCCATGTCCACATGTTTACAATTTCACGTCAAAAAATGGCTAAAATTCCAGTTGAAATTTTTTCAAAGTCCCTTAAAAATTTTCTAATTTTTGTCCCAATTCTTCCCATTCCCATTGAAACTTTTCAAATCCCTCTCAAAATTGTTGAAATTCTGTTGAAGCTTTTAAAATTCTCTCTAGAATTTTCAAAATCCATGTCCACATGTTTACAATTTCACATAAAAAAATGGCTAAAATTCCAGTTGAAACTTTTTCAAAGTCCCTTAAAAATTTTCCAATTTTTGTCCCAATTCTTCCCATTCCCATTGAAACTTTTCAAATCCCTCTCAAAATTGTTGAAATTCTGTTGAAGCTTTTAAAATTCTCTCTAGAATTTTCAAAATCCATGTCCACATGTTTACAATTCCATGTCAAAAAATGGCTAAAATTCCAGTTGAAATTTTTTCAAAGTCCCTTAAAAATTTTCCAATTTTTGTCCCAATTCTTCCCATTCCCATTGAAACTTTTCAAATCCCTCTCAAAATTGTTGAAATTCTCTTGAAGCTTTTAAAATTCTCTCTAGAATTTTCAAAATCCATGTCCACATGTTTACAATTCCACGTCAAAAAATGGCTAAAATTCCAGTTGAAATTTTTTCAAAGTCCCTTAAAAATTTTCCAATTTTTGTCCCAATTCTTCCCATTCCCATTGAAACTTTTCAAATCCCTCTCAGAATTGTTGAAATTCTGTTGAAGCTTTTAAAATTCTCTCTAGAATTTTCAAAATCCATGTCCACATGTTTACAATTTCACGTCAAAAAATGGCTAAAATTCCAGTTGAAATTTTTTCAAAGTCCCTGAAAAATTTTCCAATTTTTGTCCCAATTCTTCCCATTCCCATTGAAACTTTTCAAATCCCTCTCAGAATTGTTGAAATTCTCTTGAAGCTTTTAAAATTCTCTCTAGAATTTTCAAAATCCATGTCCACATGTTTACAATTTCACGTCAAAAAATGGCTAAAATTCCAGTTGAAATTTTTTCAAAGTCCCTTAAAAATTTTCCAATTTTTGTCCCAATTCTTCCCATTCCCATTGAAACTTTTCAAATCCCTCTCAGAATTGTTGAAATTCTGTTGAAGCTTTTAAAATTCTCTCTAGAATTTTCAAAATCCATGTCCACATGTTTACAATTTCACGTCCAAAAATGGCTAAAATTCCAGTTGAAATTTTTTCAAAGTCCCTTAAAAATTTTCCAATTTTTGTCCCAATTCTTCCCATTCCCATTGAAACTTTTCAAATCCCTCTCAGAATTGTTGAAATTCTCTTGAAGCTTTTAAAATTCTCTCTAGAATTTTCAAAATCCATGTCCACATGTTTACAATTTCACATAAAAAAATGGCTAAAATTCCAGTTGAAACTTTTTCAAAGTCCCTTAAAAATTTTCTAATTTTTGTCCCAATTCTTCCCATTCCCATTGAAACTTTTCAAATCCCTCTCAGAATTGTTGAAATTCTGTTGAAGCTTTTAAAATTCTCTCTAGAATTTTCAAAATCCATGTCCACATGTTTACAATTTCACGTCAAAAAATGGCTAAAATTCCAGTTGAAACTTTTTCAAAGTCCCTTAAAAATTTTCCAATTTTTGTCCCAATTCTTCCCATTCCCATTGAAACTTTTCAAATCCCTCTCAAAATTGTTGAAATTCTGTTGAAGCTTTTAAAATTCTCTCTAGAATTTTCAAAAATCCATGTCCACATGTTTACAATTTCATGTCAAAAAATTGCTAAAATTCCAGTTGAAATTTTTTCAAAGTCCCTTAAAAATTTTCCAATTTTTGTCCCAATTCTTCCCATTCCCATTGAAACTTTTCAAATCCCTCTCAAAATTGTTGAAATTCTGTTGAAGCTTTTAGAATTCTCTCTAGAATTTTCAAAATCCATGTCCACATGTTTACAATTTCACGTCAAAAAATGGCTAAAATTCCAGTTGAAATTTTTCAAAGTCCCTTAAAAATTTTCCAATTTTTGTCCCAATTCTTCCCATTCCCATTGAAACTTTTCAAATCCCTCTCAGAATTGTTGAAATTCTGTTGAAGCTTTTAAAATTCTCTCTAGAATTTTCAAAATCCATGTCCACATGTTTACAATTTCACATAAAAAAATGGCTAAAATTCCAGTTGAAACTTTTTCAAAGTCCCTTAAAAATTTTCCAATTTTTGTCCCAATTCTTCCCATTCCCATTGAAACTTTTCAAATCCCTCTCAAAATTGTTGAAATTCTGTTGAAGCTTTTAAAATTCTCTCTAGAATTTTCAAAATCCATGTCCACATGTTTACAATTTCACGTCAAAAAATGGCTAAAATTCCAGTTGAAATTTTTTCAAAGTCCCTTAAAAATTTTCCAATTTTTGTCCCAATTCTTCCCATTCCCATTGAAACTTTTCAAATCCCTCTCAGAATTGTTGAAATTCTGTTGAAGCTTTTAAAATTCTCTCTAGAATTTTCAAAATCCATGTCCACACGTTTACAATTTCACGTCAAAAAATGGCTAAAATTCCAGTTGAAACTTTTTCAAAGTCCCTTAAAAATTTTCCAATTTTTGTCCCAATTCTTCCCATTCCCATTGAAACTTTTCAAATCCCTCTCAAAATTGTTGAAATTCTGTTGAAGCTTTTAAAATTCTCTCTAGAATTTTCAAAATCCATGTCCACATGTTTACAATTTCACGTCAAAAAATGGCTAAAATTCCAGTTGAAATTTTTTCAAAGTCCCTTAAAAATTTTCCAATTTTTGTCCCAATTCTTCCCATTCCCATTGAAACTTTTCAAATCCCTCTCAGAATTGTTGAAATTCTGTTGAAGCTTTTAAAATTCTCTCTAGAATTTTCAAAATCCATGTCCACATGTTTACAATTTCACGTCAAAAAATTGCTAAAATTCCAGTTGAAATTTTTTCAAAGTCCCTTAAAAATTTTCCAATTTTTGTCCCAATTCTTCCCATTCCCATTGAAACTTTTCAAATCCCTCTCAAAATTGTTGAAATTCTCTTGAAGCTTTTAGAATTCTCTCTAGAATTTTCAAAATCCATGTCCACATGTTTACAATTCCACATCAAAAAATGGCTAAAATTCCAGTTGAAACTTTTTCAAAGTCCCTTAAAAATCTTCCAATTTTTGTCCCAATTCTTCCCATTCCCATTGAAACTTTTCAAATCCCTCTCAACATTGTTGAAATTCTCTTGAAGCTTTTAGAATTCTCTCTAGAATTTTCAAAATCCATGTCCACATGTTTACAATTCCACGTCAAAAAATGGCTAAAATTCCAGTTGAAACTTTTTCAAAGTCCCTTAAAAATTTTCCAATTTTTGTCCCAATTCTTCCCATTCCCATTGAAACTTTTCAAATCCCTCTCAACATTGTTGAAATTCTCTTGAAGCTTTTAAAATTCTCTCTAGAATTTTCAAAATCCATGTCCACATGTTTACAATTTCACGTCAAAAAATGGCTAAAATTCCAGTTGAAATTTTTTCAGTGTCCCTTAAAAATTTTCCAATTTTTGTCCCAATTCTTCCCATTCCCATTGAAACTTTTCAAATCCCTCTCAGAATTGTTGAAATTCTGTTGAAGCTTTTAAAATTCTCTCTAGAATTTTCAAAATCCATGTCCACATGTTTACAATTTCACGTAAAAAAATGGCTAAAATTCCAGTTGAAACTTTTTCAAAGTCCCTTAAAAATTTTCCAATTTTTGTCCCAATTCTTCCCATTCCCACTGAAACTTTTCAAATCCCTCTCAAAATTGTTGAAATTCTGTTGAAGCTTTTAAAATTCTCTCTAGAATTTTCAAAATCCATGTCCACATGTTTACAATTTCACATAAAAAAATGGCTAAAATTCCAGTTGAAATTTTTTCAAAGTCCCTTAAAAATTTTCCAATTTTTGTCCCAATTCTTCCCATTCCCATTGAAACTTTTCAAATC
>NW_028115143.1:0-53505 GCF_964273445.1 Streptopelia decaocto
CTCTCAAAATTGTTGAAATTCTCTTGAAGCTTTTAAAATTCTCTCTAGAATTTTCAAAATCCATGTCCACATGTTTACAAGTTCACGTCAAAAAATGGCTAAAATTCCCGTTGAAATTTTTTCAAAGTCCCTGAAAAATTTTCCAATTTTTGTCCCAATTCTTCCCATTCCCATTGAAACTTTTCAAATCCCTCTCAAAATTGTTGAAATTCTCTTGAAGCTTTTAAAATTCTCTCTAGAATTTTCAAAATCCATGTCCACATGTTTACAATTTCACGTCAAAAAATGGCTAAAATTCCCGTTGAAATTTTTTCAAAGTCCCTTAAAAATTTTCCAATTTTTGTCCCAATTCTTCCCATTCCCATTGAAACTTTTCAAATCCCTCTCTACATTGTTGAAATTCTCTTGAAGCTTTTAAAATTCTCTCTAGAATTTTCAAAATCCATGTCCACATGTTTACAATTTCACATAAAAAAATGGCTAAAATTCCAGTTGAAATGTTTTCAAAGTCCCTGAAAAATTTTCCAATTTTTGTCCCAATTCTTCCCATTCCCATTGAAACTTTTCAAATCCCTCTCAGAATTGTTGAAATCTCTTGAAGCTTTTAAAATTCTCTCTAGAATTTTCAAAATCCATGTCCACATGTTTACAATTTCACGTCAAAAAATGGCTAAAATTCCAGTTGAAATTTTTTCAAAGTCCCTTAAAAATTTTCCAATTTTTGTCCCAATTCTTCCATTCCCATTGAAACTTTTCAAATCCCTCTCAAAATTGTTGAAATTCTCTTGAAGCTTTTAAAATTCTCTCTAGAATTTTCAAAATCCATGTCCACACGTTTACAATTTCATGTCAAAAAATGGCTAAAATTCCAGTTGAAATTTTTTCAAAGTCCCTTAAAAATTTTCCAATTTTTGTCCCAATTCTTCCCATTCCCATTGAAACTTTTCAAATCCCTCTCCAAATTGTTGAAATTCTCCTGAAGCTTTTAAAATTCTCTCTAGAATTTTCAAAATCCATGTCCACATGTTTACAATTTCGCGACAAAAAATGGCTAAAATTCCCGTTGAAATTTTTTCAAAGTCCCTTAAAAATTTTCCAATTTTTGTCCCAATTCTTCCCATTCCCATTGAAACTTTTCAAATCCCTCTCAAATTGTTGAAATTCTCTTGAAGCTTTTAAAATTCTCTCTAGAATTTTCAAAATCCATGTCCACACGTTTACAATTTCATGTCAAAAAATGGCTAAAATTCCAGTTGAAATTTTTTCAAAGTCCCTTAAAAATTTTCCAATTTTTGTCCCAATTCTTCCCATTCCCATTGAAACTTTTCAAATCCCTCTCAAAATTGTTGAAATTCTCTTGAAGCTTTTAAAATTCTCTCTAGAATTTTCAAAATCCATGTCCACATGTTTACAATTTCACGTCAAAAATGGCTAAAATTCCAGTTGAAATGTTTTCAAAGTCCCTTAAAAATTTTCCAATTTTTGTCCCAATTCCTCCCATTCCCATTGAAACTTTTCAAATCCCTCTCAAAATTGTTGAAATTCTCTTGAAGCTTTTAAAATTCTCTCTAGAATTTTCAAAATCCACGTCCACATGTTTACAATTTCACGTCAAAAAATGGCTAAAATTCCAGTTGAAATTTTTTCAAAGTCCCTTAAAAATTTTCCAATTTTTGTCCCAATTCTTCCCATTCCCATTGAAACTTTTCAAATCCCTCTCAAAGTTGTTGAAATTCTCTTGAAGCTTTTAAAATTCTCTCTAGAATTTTCAAAATCCATGTCCACATGTTTACAATTTCACGTCAAAAAATGGCTAAAATTCCAGTTGAAATTTTTTCAAAGTCCCTTAAAAATTTTCCAATTTTTGTCCCAATTCTTCCCATTCCCATTGAAACTTTTCAAATCCCTCTCAAAATTGTTGAAATTCTCTTGAAGCTTTTAAAATTCTCTCTAGAATTTTCAAAATCCATGTCCACATGTTTACAATTTCACATAAAAAAATGGCTAAAATTCCAGTTGAAATTTTTTCAAAGTCCCTTCAAAATTTTCCAATTTTTGTCCCAATTCTTCCCATTCCCATTGAAACTTTTCAAATCCCTCTCAAAATTGTTGAAATTCTCTTGAAGCTTTTACAATTCTCTCTAGAATTTTCAAAATCCATGTCCACATGTTTACAATTTCACGTCAAAAAATGGCTAAAATTCCAGTTGAAATTTTTTCAAAGTCCCTTAAAAATTTTCCAATTTTTGTCCCAATTCTTCCCATTCCCATTGAAACTTTTCAAATCCCTCTCCAACATTGTTGAAATT
This sequence comes from Streptopelia decaocto, assembly GCF_964273445.1. Taxonomy (NCBI): domain Eukaryota; kingdom Metazoa; phylum Chordata; class Aves; order Columbiformes; family Columbidae; genus Streptopelia; species Streptopelia decaocto. The sequence continues at coordinate 2,310 of NW_028115143.1, forward strand.
CTCTTGAAGCTTTTAAAATTCTCTCTAGAATTTTCAAAATCCATGTCCACATGTTTACAATTTCACGTCAAAAAATGGCTAAAATTCCAGTTGAAATTTTTTCAAAGTCCCTTAAAAATTTTCCAATTTTTGTCCCAATTCTTCCCATTCCCATTGAAACTTTTCAAATCCCTCTCCAAATTGTTGAAATTCTCTTGAAGCTTTTAAAATTCTCTCTAGAATTTTCAAAATCCATGTCCACATGTTTACAATTTCACATAAAAAAATGGCTAAAATTCCAGTTGAAATTTTTTCAAAGTCCCTTCAAAATTTTCCAATTTTTGTCCCAATTCTTCCCATTCCCATTGAAACTTTTCAAATCCCTCTCAAAATTGTTGAAATTCTCTTGAAGCTTTTAAAATTCTCTCTAGAATTTTCAAAATCCATGTCCACAGGTTTACAATTTCACGTCAAAAAATGGCTAAAATTCCAGTTGAAATTTTTTCAAAGTCCCTTAAAAATTTTCCAATTTTTGTCCCAATTCTTCCCATTCCCATTGAAACTTTTCAAATCCCTCTCCAACATTGTTGAAATTCTCTTGAAGCTTTTAAAATTCTCTCTAGAATTTTCAAAATCCATGTCCACATGTTTACAATTTCACGTCAAAAAATGGCTAAAATTCCAGTTGAAATTTTTTCAAAGTCCCTTAAAAATTTTCCAATTTTTGTCCCAATTCTTCCCATTCCCATTGAAACTTTTCAAATCCCTCTCAAAATTGTTGAAATTCTCTTGAAGCTTTTAAAATTCTCTCTAGAATTTTCAAAATCCATGTCCACATGTTTACAATTTCACATAAAAAAATGGCTAAAATTCCAGTTGAAATGTTTTCAAAGTCCCTGAAAAATTTTCCAATTTTTGTCCCAATTCTTCCCATTCCCATTGAAACTTTTCAAATCCCTCTCAAAATTGTTGAAATTCTCTTGAAGCTTTTAAAATTCTCTCTAGAATTTTCAAAATCCATGTCCACAGGTTTACAATTTCACGTCAAAAAATGGCTAAAATTCCAGTTGAAATTTTTTCAAAGTCCCTTCAAAATTTTCCAATTTTTGTCCCAATTCTTCCCATTCCCATTGAAACTTTTCAAATCCCTCTCAACATTGTTGAAATTCTCTTGAAGCTTTTAAAATTCTCTCTAGAATTTTCAAAATCCATGTCCACATGTTTACAATTTCACGTCAAAAAATGGCTAAAATTCCAGTTGAAATTTTTTCAAAGTCCCTTAAAAATTTTCCAATTTTTGTCCCAATTCTTCCCATTCCCATTGAAACTTTTCAAATTCCCTCTCAAAATTGTTGATATTCTCTTGAACCTTTTAAAATTCTCTCTAGAATTTTCAAAATCCATGTCCACATGTTTACAATTTCACGTCAAAAAATGGCTAAAATTCCAGTTGAAATTTTTTCAAAGTCCCTTAAAAATTTTCCAATTTTTGTCCCAATTCTTCCCATTCCCATTGAAACTTTTCAAATCCCTCTCTACATTGTTGAAATTCTCTTGAAGCTTTTAAAATTCTCTCTAGAATTTTCAAAATCCATGTCCACATGTTTACAATTTCACATAAAAAAATGGCTAAAATTCCAGTTGAAATGTTTTCAAAGTCCCTTAAAAATTTTCCAATTTTTGTCCCAATTCTTCCCATTCCCATTGAAACTTTTCAAATCCCTCTCCAAATTGTTGAAATTCTCTTGAAGCTTTTAAAATTCTCTCTAGAATTTTCAAAATCCATGTCCACATGTTTACAATTTCACGTCAAAAAATGGCTAAAATTCCAGTTGAAATTTTTTCAAAGTCCCTTAAAAATTTTCCAATTTTTGTCCCAATTCTTCCCATTCCCATTGAAACTTTTCAAATCCCTCTCAAAATTGTTGAAATTCTCTTGAAGCTTTTAAAATTCTCTCTAGAATTTTCAAAATCCATGTCCACACGTTTACAATTTCACGTCAAAAAATGGCTAAAATTCCAGTTGAAATTTTTTCAAAGTCCCTTAAAAATTTTCCAATTTTTGTCCCAATTCTTCCCATTCCCATTGAAACTTTTCAAATCCCTCTCCAAATTGTTGAAATTCTCCTGAAGCTTTTAAAATTCTCTCTAGAATTTTCAAAATCCATGTCCACATGTTTACAATTTCATGTCAAAAAATGGCTAAAATTCCAGTTGAAATGTTTTCAAAGTCCCTTAAAAATTTTCCAATTTTTGTCCCAATTCTTCCCATTCCCATTGAAACTTTTCAAATCCCTCTCAAAATTGTTGAAATTCTCTTGAAGCTTTTAAAATTCTCTCTAGAATTTTCAAAATCCATGTCCACATGTTTACAATTTCACGTCAAAAAATGGCTAAAATTGCAGTTGAAATTTTTCAAAGTCCCTTAAAAATTTTCCAATTTTTGTCCCAATTCTTCCCATTCCCATTGAAACTTTTCAAATCCCTCTCAAAATTGTTGAAATTCTCTTGAAGCTTTTAAAATTCTCTCTAGAATTTTCAAAATCCATGTCCACATGTTTACAATTTCACGTCAAAAAATGGCTAAAATTCCAGTTGAAATGTTTTCAAAGTCCCTGAAAAATTTTCCAATTTTTGTCCCAATTCTTCCCATTCCCATTGAAACTTTTCAAATCCCTCTCCAAATTGTTGAAATTCTCTTGAAGCTTTTAAAATTCTCTCTAGAATTTTCAAAATCCATGTCCACAGGTTTACAATTTCACGTCAAAAAATGGCTAAAATTCCAGTTGAAATTTTTTCAAAGTCCCTTCAAAATTTTCCAATTTTTGTCCCAATTCTTCCCATTCCCATTGAAACTTTTCAAATCCCTCTCAAAATTGTTGAAATTCTCTTGAAGCTTTTAAAATTCTCTCTAGAATTTTCAAAATCCATGTCCACATGTTTACAATTTCACGTCAAAAAATGGCTAAAATTCCAGTTGAAATTTTTTCAAAGTCCCTTAAAAATTTTCCAATTTTTGTCCCAATTCTTCCCATTCCCATTGAAACTTTTCAAATCCCTCTCAAAATTGTTGAAATTCTCTTGAAGCTTTTAAAATTCTCTCTAGAATTTTCAAAATCCATGTCCACATGTTTACAATTTCACGTCAAAAAATGGCTAAAATTCCAGTTGAAATTTTTTCAAAGTCCCTTCAAAATTTTCCAATTTTTGTCCCAATTCTTCCCATTCCCATTGAAACTTTTCAAATCCCTCTCCAAATTGTTGAAATTCTCCTGAAGCTTTTAAAATTCTCTCTAGAATTTTCAAAATCCATGTCCACATGTTTACAATTTCGCGACAAAAAATGGCTAAAATTCCAGTTGAAATTTTTTCAAAGTCCCTTAAAAATTTTCCAATTTTTGTCCCAATTCTTCCCATTCCCATTGAAACTTTTCAAATCCCTCTCCAAATTGTTGAAATTCTCTTGAAGCTTTTAAAATTCTCTCTAGAATTTTCAAAATCCATGTCCACATGTTTACAATTTCATGTCAAAAAATGGCTAAAATTCCAGTTGAAATTTTTTCAAAGTCCCTTAAAAATTTTCCAATTTTTGTCCCAATTCTTCCCATTCCCATTGAAACTTTTCAAATCCCTCTCAAAATTGTTGAAATTCTCTTGAAGCTTTTAAAATTCTCTCTAGAATTTTCAAAATCCATGTCCACATGTTTACAATTTCACGTCAAAAAATGGCTAAAATTCCAGTTGAAATTTTTTCAAAGTCCCTTAAAAATTTTCCAATTTTTGTCCCAATTCTTCCCATTCCCATTGAAACTTTTCAAATCCCTCTCAAAATTGTTGAAATTCTCTTGAAGCTTTTAAAATTCTCTCTAGAATTTTCAAAATCCATGTCCACATGTTTACAATTTCACGTCAAAAAATGGCTAAAATTCCAGTTGAAATGTTTTCAAAGTCCCTGAAAAATTTTCCAATTTTTGTCCCAATTCTTCCCATTCCCATTGAAACTTTTCAAATCCCTCTCAAAATTGTTGAAATTCTCTTGAAGCTTTTAAAATTCTCTCTAGAATTTTCAAAATCCATGTCCACATGTTTACAATTTCACGTCAAAAAATGGCTAAAATTCCAGTTGAAATGTTTTCAAAGTCCCTGAAAAATTTTCCAATTTTTGTCCCAATTCTTCCCATTCCCATTGAAACTTTTCAAATCCCTCTCCAAATTGTTGAAATTCTCTTGAAGCTTTTAAAATTCTCTCTAGAATTTTCAAAATCCATGTCCACAGGTTTACAATTTCACGTCAAAAAATGGCTAAAATTCCAGTTGAAATTTTTTCAAAGTCCCTTAAAAATTTTCCAATTTTTGTCCCAATTCTTCCCATTCCCATTGAAACTTTTCAAATCCCTCTCAACATTGTTGAAATTCTCTTGAAGCTTTTAAAATTCTCTCTAGAATTTTCAAAATCCATGTCCACATGTTTACAATTTCACGTCAAAAAATGGCTAAAATTCCAGTTGAAATTTTTTCAAAGTCCCTTCAAAATTTTCCAATTTTTGTCCCAATTCTTCCCATTCCCATTGAAACTTTTCAAATCCCTCTCAACATTGTTGAAATTCTCTTGAAGCTTTTAAAATTCTCTCTAGAATTTTCAAAATCCATGTCCACACGTTTACAATTTCACGTCAAAAAATGGCTAAAATTCCAGTTGGAATTTTTTCAAAGTCCCTTAAAAATTTTCCAATTTTTGTCCCAATTCTTCCCATTCCCATTGAAACTTTTCAAATCCCTCTCAAAATTGTTGAAATTCTCTTGAAGCTTTTAAAATTCTCTCTAGAATTTTCAAAATCCATGTCCACATGTTTACAATTTCGCGACAAAAAATGGCTAAAATTCCAGTTGAAATTTTTTCAAAGTCCCTTCAAAATTTTCCAATTTTTGTCCCAATTCTTCCCATTCCCATTGAAACTTTTCAAATCCCTCTCAAAATTGTTGAAATTCTCTTGAAGCTTTTAAAATTCTCTCTAGAATTTTCAAAATCCATGTCCACATGTTTACAATTTCACGTCAAAAAATGGCTAAAATTCCAGTTGAAATTTTTTCAAAGTCCCTTAAAAATTTTCCAATTTTTGTCCCAATTCTTCCCATTCCCATTGAAACTTTTCAAATCCCTCTCAAAATTGTTGAAATTCTCTTGAAGCTTTTAAAATTCTCTCTAGAATTTTCAAAATCCATGTCCACATGTTTACAATTTCACATAAAAAATGGCTAAAATTCCAGTTGAAATTTTTTCAAAGTCCCTTAAAAATTTTCCAATTTTTGTCCCAATTCTTCCCATTCCCATTGAAACTTTTCAAATCCCTCTCCAAATTGTTGAAATTCTCTTGAAGCTTTTAAAATTCTCTCTAGAATTTTCAAAATCCATGTCCACATGTTTACAATTTCACGTCAAAAAATGGCTAAAATTCCAGTTGAAATTTTTTCAAAGTCCCTTAAAAATTTTCCAATTTTTGTCCCAATTCTTCCCATTCCCATTGAAACTTTTCAAATCCCTCTCAAAATTGTTGAAATTCTCTTGAAGCTTTTAAAATTCTCTCTAGAATTTTCAAAATCCATGTCCACATGTTTACAATTTCACGTCAAAAAATGGCTAAAATTCCAGTTGAAATTTTTTCAAAGTCCCTTAAAAATTTTCCAATTTTTGTCCCAATTCTTCCCATTCCCATTGAAACTTTTCAAATCCCTCTCAAAATTGTTGAAATTCTCTTGAAGCTCTTAAAATTCTCTCTAGAATTTTCAAAATCCATGTCCACATGTTTACAATTTCACGTCAAAAAATGGCTAAAATTCCAGTTGAAATTTTTTCAAAGTCCCTTAAAAATTTTCCAATTTTTGTCCCAATTCTTCCCATTCCCATTGAAACTTTTCAAATCCCTCTCAAAATTGTTGAAATTCTCTTGAAGCTTTTAAAATTCTCTCTAGAATTTTCAAAATCCATGTCCACATGTTTACAATTTCATGTCAAAAATGCTAAAATTCCAGTTGAAATTTTTTCAAAGTCCCTTAAAAATTTTCCAATTTTTGTCCCAATTCTTCCCATTCCCATTGAAACTTTTCAAATCCCTCTCAAAATTGTTGAAATTCTCTTGAAGCTTTAAAATTCTCTCTAGAATTTTCAAAATCCATGTCCACATGTTTACAATTTCACGTCAAAAAATGGCTAAAATTCCAGTGGAAATTTTTTCAAAGTCCCTTAAAAATTTTCCAATTTTTGTCCCAATTCTTCCCATTCCCATTGAAACTTTTCAAATCCCTCTCAAAATTGTTGAAATTCTCTTGAAGCTTTTAAAATTCTCTCTAGAATTTTCAAAATCCATGTCCACATGTTTACAATTTCACATAAAAAAATGGCTAAAATTCCCGTTGAAATTTTTTCAAAGTCCCTTAAAAATTTTCCAATTTTTGTCCCAATTCTTCCCATTCCCATTGAAACTTTTCAAATCCCCTCTCAAAATTGTTGAAATTCTCTTGAAGCTTTTAAAATTCTCTCTAGAATTTTCAAAATCCATGTCCACAGGTTTACAATTTCACGACAAAAAATGGCTAAAATTCCAGTTGAAATTTTTTCAAAGTCCCTTAAAAATTTTCCAATTTTTGTCCCAATTCTTCCCATTCCCATTGAAACTTTTCAAATCCCTCTCAAAATTGTTGAAATTCTCTTGAAGCTTTTAAAATTCTCTCTAGAATTTTCAAAATCCATGTCCACATGTTTACAATTTCGCGACAAAAAATGGCTAAAATTCCAGTTGAAATTTTTTCAAAGTCCCTTAAAAATTTTCCAATTTTTGTCCCAATTCTTCCCATTCCCATTGAAACTTTTCAAATCCCTCTCAACATTGTTGAAATTCTCTTGAAGCTTTTAAAATTCTCTCTAGAATATTCAAAATCCATGTCCACATGTTTACAATTTCACGTCAAAAAATGGCTAAAATTCCCGTTGAAATTTTTTCAAAGTCCCTTAAAAATTTTCCAATTTTTGTCCCAATTCTTCCCATTCCCATTGAAACTTTTCAAATCCCTCTCAAAATTGTTGAAATTCTCTTGAAGCTTTTTAAATTCTCTCTAGAATTTTCAAAATCCATGTCCACATGTTTACAATTTCACATAAAAAAATGGCTAAAATTCCCGTTGAAATTTTTTCAAAGTCCCTTAAAAATTTTCCAATTTTTGTCCCAATTCTTCCCATTCCCATTGAAACTTTTCAAATCCCTCTCAAAATTGTTGAAATTCTCTTGAAGCTTTTAAAATTCTCTCTAGAATTTTCAAAATCCATGTCCACATGTTTACAATTTCACATAAAAATATGGCTAAAATTCCAGTTGAAATTTTTTCAAAGTCCCTTCAAAATTTTCCAATTTTTGTCCCAATTCTTCCCATTCCCATTGAAACTTTTCAAATCCCTCTCAAAATTGTTGAAATTCTCTTGAAGCTTTTAAAATTCTCTCTAGAATTTTCAAAATCCATGTCCACATGTTTACAATTTCACATAAAAAAATGGCTAAAATTCCAGTTGAAATTTTTTCAAAGTCCCTTCAAAATTTTCCAATTTTTGTCCCAATTCTTCCCATTCCCATTGAAACTTTTCAAATCCCTCTCAAAATTGTTGAAATTCTCTTGAAGCTTTTAAAATTCTCTCTAGAATTTTCAAAATCCATGTCCACATGTTTACAATTTCACATAAAAAAATGGCTAAAATTCCCGTTGAAATTTTTTCAAAGTCCCTTAAAAATTTTCCAATTTTTGTCCCAATTCTTCCCATTCCCATTGAAACTTTTCAAATCCCTCTCAAAATTGTTGAAATTCTCTTGAAGCTTTTAAAATTCTCTCTAGAATTTTCAAAATCCATGTCCACATGTTTACAATTTCACATAAAAAATGGCTAAAATTCCAGTTGAAATTTTTTCAAAGTCCCTTAAAAATTTTCCAATTTTTGTCCCAATTCTTCCCATTCCCATTGAAACTTTTCAAATCCCTCTCCAAATTGTTGAAATTCTCCTGAAGCTTTTAAAATTCTCTCTAGAATTTTCAAAATCCATGTCCACATGTTTACAATTTCACGTCAAAAAATGGCTAAAATTCCCGTTGAAATTTTTTCAAAGTCCCTTAAAAATTTTCCAATTTTTGTCCCAATTCTTCCCATTCCCATTGAAACTTTTCAAATCCCTCTCAAAATGGCTGAAATTCTCTTGAAGCTTTTAAAATTCTCTCTAGAATTTTCAAAATCCATGTCCACATGTTTACAATTTCACGTCAAAAAATGGCTAAAATTCCCGTTGAAATTTTTTCAAAGTCCCTTAAAAATTTTCCAATTTTTGTCCCAATTCCTCCCATTCCCATTGAAACTTTTCAAATCCCTCTCAAAATTGTTGAAATTCTCTTGAAGCTTTTAAAATTCTCTCTAGAATTTTCAAAATCCATGTCCACATGTTTACAATTTCACGTCAAAAAATGGCTAAAATTCCAGTTGAAATTTTTCAAAGTCCCTGAAAAATTTTCCAATTTTTGTCCCAATTCTTCCCATTCCCATTGAAACTTTTCAAATCCCTCTCAACATTGTTGAAATTCTCTTGAAGCTTTTAAAATTCTCTCTAGAATTTTCAAAATCCATGTCCACATGTTTACAATTTCACATAAAAAAATGGCTAAAATTCCAGTTGAAATTTTTTCAAAGTCCCTTAAAAATTTTCCAATTTTTGTCCCAATTCTTCCCATTCCCATTGAAACTTTTCAAATCCCTCTCAACATTGTTGAAATTCTCTTGAAGCTTTTAAAATTCTCTCTAGAATTTTCAAAATCCATGTCCACATGTTTACAATTTCACGTCAAAAAATGGCTAAAATTCCAGTTGAAATTTTTTCAAAGTCCCTTCAAAATTTTCCAATTTTTGTCCCAATTCTTCCCATTCCCATTGAAACTTTTCAAATCCCTCTCAAAATTATTGAAATTCTCTTGAAGCTTTTAAAATTCTCTCTAGAATTTTCAAAATCCATGTCCACACGTTTACAATTTCACGAAAAAAATGGCTAAAATTCCAGTTGAAATTTTTTCAAAGTCCCTTAAAAATTTTCCAATTTTTGTCCCAATTCTTCCCATTCCCATTGAAACTTTTCAAATCCCTCTCAACATTGTTGAAATTCTCTTGAAGCTTTTAAAATTCTCTCTAGAATTTTCAAAATCCATGTCCACATGTTTACAATTTCACGTCAAAAAATGGCTAAAATTCCAGTTGAAATTTTTTCAAAGTCCCTTAAAAATTTTCCAATTTTTGTCCCAATTCTTCCCATTCCCATTGAAACTTTTCAAATCCCTCTCAAAATTATTGAAATTCTCTTGAAGCTTTTTAAATTCTCTCTAGAATTTTCAAAATCCATGTCCACACGTTTACAATTTCACGTCAAAAAATGGCTAAAATTCCAGTTGAAATTTTTTCAAAGTCCCTTAAAAATTTTCCAATTTTTGTCCCAATTCCTCCCATTCCCATTGAAACTTTTCAAATCCCTCTCAAAATTGTTGAAATTCTCTTGAAGCTTTTTAAAATTCTCTCTAGAATTTTCAAAATCCATGTCCACATGTTTACAATTTCACGTCAAAAAATGGCTAAAATTCCAGTTGAAATTTTTCAAAGTCCTGAAAAATTTTCCAATTTTTGTCCCAATTCTTCCCATTCCCATTGAAACTTTTCAAATCCCTCTCAACATTGTTGAAATTCTCTTGAAGCTTTTAAAATTCTCTCTAGAATTTTCAAAATCCATGTCCACATGTTTACAATTTCACATAAAAAAATGGCTAAAATTCCAGTTGAAATTTTTTCAAAGTCCCTTAAAAATTTTCCAATTTTTGTCCCAATTCTTCCCATTCCCATTGAAACTTTTCAAATCCCTCTCAAAATTGTTGAAATTCTCTTGAAGCTTTTAAAATTCTCTCTAGAATTTTCAAAATCCATGTCCACATGTTTACAATTTCACGTCAAAAAATGGCTAAAATTCCAGTTGAAATGTTTTCAAAGTCCCTTCAAAATTTTCCAATTTTTGTCCCAATTCTTCCCATTCCCATTGAAACTTTTCAAATCCCTCTCAAAATTGTTGAAATTCTCTTGAAGCTTTTAAAATTCTCTCTAGAATTTTCAAAATCCATGTCCACATGTTTACAATTTCACATAAAAAAATGGCTAAAATTCCAGTTGAAATTTTTTCAAAGTCCCTTCAAAATTTTCCAATTTTTGTCCCAATTCTTCCCATTCCCATTGAAACTTTTCAAATCCCTCTCAAAATTGTTGAAATTCTCTTGAAGCTTTTAAAATTCTCTCTAGAATTTTCAAAATCCATGTCCACATGTTTACAATTTCACGTCAAAAAATGGCTAAAATTCAGTTGAAATGTTTTCAAAGTCCCTTAAAAATTTTCCAATTTTTGTCCCAATTCTTCCCATTCCCATTGAAACTTTTCAAATCCCTCTCAAAATTGTTGAAATTCTCTTGAAGCTTTTAAAATTCTCTCTAGAATTTTCAAAATCCATGTCCACATGTTTACAATTTCACGTCAAAAAATGGCTAAAATTCCAGTTGAAATTTTTTCAAAGTCCCTTAAAAATTTTCCAATTTTTGTCCCAATTCTTCCCATTCCCATTGAAACTTTTCAAATCCCTCTCAAAATTGTTGAAATTCTCTTGAAGCTTTTAAAATTCTCTCTAGAATTTTCAAAATCCATGTCCACATGTTTACAATTTCACGTCAAAAAATGGCTAAAATTCCAGTTGAAATGTTTTCAAAGTCCCTTCAAAATTTTCCAATTTTTGTCCCAATTCTTCCCATTCCCATTGAAACTTTTCAAATCCCTCTCAACATTGTTGAAATTCTCTTGAAGCTTTTAAAATTCTCTCTAGAATTTTCAAAATCCATGTCCACATGTTTACAATTTCACGTCAAAAAATGGCTAAAATTCCAGTTGAAATTTTTTCAAAGTCCCTTAAAAATTTTCCAATTTTTGTCCCAATTCTTCCCATTCCCATTGAAACTTTTCAAATCCCTCTCAACATTGTTGAAATTCTCTTGAAGCTTTTAAAATTCTCTCTAGAATTTTCAAAATCCACTTCCACATGTTTAAAATTTCACGTCAAAAAATGGCTAAAATTCCAGTTGAAATTTTTTCAAAGTCCCTTAAAAATTTTCCAATTTTTGTCCCAATTCTTCCCATTCCCATTGAAACTTTTCAAATCCCTCTCAAAATTGTTGAAATTCTCTTGAAGCTTTTAAAATTCTCTCTAGAATTTTCAAAATCCATGTCCACATGTTTACAATTTCACGTCAAAAAATGGCTAAAATTCCAGTTGAAATGTTTTCAAAGTCCCTTCAAAATTTTCCAATTTTTGTCCCAATTCTTCCCATTCCCATTGAAACTTTTCAAATCCCTCTCAAAATTGTTGAAATTCTCTTGAAGCTTTTAAAATTCTCTCTAGAATTTTCAAAATCCATGTCCACATGTTTACAATTTCACATAAAAAAATGGCTAAAATTCCAGTTGAAATTTTTTCAAAGTCCCTTAAAAATTTTCCAATTTTTGTCCCAATTCTTCCCATTCCCATTGAAACTTTTCAAATCCCTCTCAAAATTGTTGAAATTCTCTTGAAGCTTTTAAAATTCTCTCTAGAATTTTCAAAATCCATGTCCACATGTTTACAATTTCACGTCAAAAAATGGCTAAAATTCCAGTTGAAATTTTTTCAAAGTCCCTTAAAAATTTTCCAATTTTTGTCCCAATTCTTCCCATTCCCATTGAAACTTTTCAAATCCCTCTCAACATTGTTGAAATTCTCTTGAAGCTTTTAAAATTCTCTCTAGAATTTTCAAAATCCATGTCCACATGTTTACAATTTCACATAAAAAAATGGCTAAAATTCCAGTTGAAATTTTTTCAAAGTCCCTTCAAAATTTTCCAATTTTTGTCCCAATTCTTCCCATTCCCATTGAAACTTTTCAAATCCCTCTCAAAATTGTTGAAATTCTCTTGAAGCTTTTAAAATTCTCTCTAGAATTTTCAAAATCCATGTCCACATGTTTACAATTTCACGTCAAAAAATGGCTAAAATTCCAGTTGAAATGTTTTCAAAGTCCCTTAAAAATTTTCCAATTTTTGTCCCAATTCTTCCCATTCCCATTGAAACTTTTCAAATCCCTCTCCAACATTGTTGAAATTCTCTTGAAGCTTTTAAAATTCTCTCTAGAATTTTCAAAATCCATGTCCACATGTTTACAATTTCACGTCAAAAAATGGCTAAAATTCCAGTTGAAATTTTTTCAAAGTCCCTTAAAAATTTTCCAATTTTTGTCCCAATTCTTCCCATTCCCATTGAAACTTTTCAAATCCCTCTCAAAATTGTTGAAATTCTCTTGAAGCTTTTAAAATTCTCTCTAGAATTTTCAAAATCCATGTCCACATGTTTACAATTTCACGTCAAAAAATGGCTAAATTCCAGTTGAAATGTTTTCAAAGTCCCTTCAAAATTTTCCAATTTTTGTCCCAATTCTTCCCATTCCCATTGAAACTTTTCAAATCCCTCTCAACATTGTTGAAATTCTCTTGAAGCTTTTAAAATTCTCTCTAGAATTTTCAAAATCCATGTCCACATGTTTACAATTTCACGTCAAAAAATGGCTAAAATTCCAGTTGAAATTTTTTCAAAGTCCCTTAAAAATTTTCCAATTTTTGTCCCAATTCTTCCCATTCCCATTGAAACTTTTCAAATCCCTCTCAAAATTGTTGAAATTCTCTTGAAGCTTTTAAAATTCTCTCTAGAATTTTCAAAATCCATGTCCACATGTTTACAATTTCACGTCAAAAAATGGCTAAAATTCCAGTTGAAATTTTTTCAAAGTCCCTTAAAAATTTTCCAATTTTTGTCCCAATTCTTCCCATTCCCATTGAAACTTTTCAAATCCCTCTCAAAATTGTTGAAATTCTCTTGAAGCTTTTAAAATTCTCTCTAGAATTTTCAAAATCCATGTCCACATGTTTACAATTTCACATTAAAAAATGGCTAAAATTCCAGTTGAAATGTTTTCAAAGTCCCTTCAAAATTTTCCAATTTTTGTCCCAATTCTTCCCATTCCCATTGAAACTTTTCAAATCCCTCTCAAATTGTTGAAATTCTCTTGAAGCTTTTAAAATTCTCTCTAGAATTTTCAAAATCCATGTCCACATGTTTACAATTTCACGTCAAAAAATGGCTAAAATTCCAGTTGAAATTTTTTCAAAGTCCCTTAAAAATTTTCCAATTTTTGTCCCAATTCTTCCCTCCCATTCCCATTGAAACTTTTCAAATCCCTCTCAACATTGTTGAAATTCTCTTGAAGCTTTTAAAATTCTCTCTAGAATTTTCAAAATCCATGGCCACATGTTTACAATTTCACGTCAAAAAATGGCTAAAATTCCAGTTGAAATGTTTTCAAAGTCCCTTAAAAATTTTCCAATTTTTGTCCCAATTCTTCCCATTCCCATTGAAACTTTTCAAATCCCTCTCAAAATTGTTGAAATTCTCTTGAAGCTTTTAAAATTCTCTCTAGAATTTTCAAAATCCATGTCCACATGTTTACAATTTCATGTCAAAAAATGGCTAAAATTCCAGTTGAAATTTTTTCAAAGTCCCTTAAAAATTTTCCAATTTTTGTCCCAATTCTTCCCATTCCCATTGAAACTTTTCAAATCCCTCTCAAAATTGTTGATATTCTCTTGAAGCTTTTAAAATTCTCTCGAGAATTTTCAAAATCCACATCCACATGTTTACAATTTCACGTCAAAAAATGGCTAGAATTCCAGTTGAAATTTTTTCAAAGTCCCTTCAAAATTTTCCAATTTTTGTCCCAATTCTTCCCATTCCCATTGAAACTTTTCAAATCCCTCTCAAAATTGTTGAAATTCTCTTGAAGCTTTTAAAATTCTCTCTAGAATTTTCAAAATCCATGTCCACATGTTTACAATTTCACGTCAAAAAATGGCTAAAATTCCAGTTGAAATTTTTTCAAAGTCCCTTAAAAATTTTCCAATTTTTGTCCCAATTCTTCCCATTCCCATTGAAACTTTTCAAATCCCTCTCAAAATTATTGAAATTCTCTTGAAGCTTTTTAAATTCTCTCTAGAATTTTCAAACTCCATGTCCACATGTTTACAATTTCACGACAAAAAAATGGCTAAAATTCCAGTTGAAATTTTTTCAAAGTCCCTTAAAAATTTTCCAATTTTTGTCCCAATTCCTCCCATTCCCATTGAAACTTTTCAAATCCCTCTCAAAATTGTTGAAATTCTCTTGAAGCTTTTAAAATTCTCTCTAGAATTTTCAAAATCCATGTCCACATGTTTACAATTTCACATAAAAAAATGGCTAAAATTCCAGTTGAAATTTTTTCAAAGTCCCTTAAAAATTTTCCAATTTTTGTCCCAATTCTTCCCATTCCCATTGAAACTTTTCAAATCCCTCTCAAAATTGTTGAAATTCTCTTGAAGCTTTTAAAATTCTCTCTAGAATTTTCAAAATCCACGTCCACATGTTTACAATTTCACGTCAAAAAATGGCTAAAATTCCAGTTGAAATTTTTTCAAAGTCCCTTAAAAATTTTCCAATTTTTGTCCCAATTCTTCCCATTCCCATTGAAACTTTTCAAATCCCTCTCAAAATTGTTGAAATTCTCTTGAAGCTTTTAAAATTCTCTCTGGAATTTTCAAAATCCACGTCCACATGTTTACAATTTCACGTCAAAAAATGGCTAAAATTCCAGTTGAAATTTTTTCAAAGTCCCTTAAAAATTTTCCAATTTTTGTCCCAATTCTTCCCATTCCCATTGAAACTTTTCAAATCCCTCTCAAAATTGTTGAAATTCTCTTGAAGCTTTTAAAATTCTCTCTAGAATTTTCAAAATCCATGTCCACATGTTTACAATTTCACGTCAAAAAATGGCTAAAATTCCAGTTGAAATGTTTTCAAAGTCCCTTAAAAATTTTCCAATTTTTGTCCCAATTCTTCCCATTCCCATTGAAACTTTTCAAATCCCTCTCAAAATTGTTGAAATTCTCTTGAAGCTTTTAAAATTCTCTCTAGAATTTTCAAAATCCATGTCCACATGTTTACAATTTCACATAAAAAAATGGCTAAAATTCCAGTTGAAATTTTTTCAAAGTCCCTTCAAAATTTTCCAATTTTTGTCCCAATTCTTCCCATTCCCATTGAAACTTTTCAAATCCCTCTCAAAATTGTTGAAATTCTGTTGAAGCTTTTAAAATTCTCTCTAGAATTTTCAAAATCCATGTCCACACGTTTACAATTTCACGTCAAAAAATGGCTAAAATTCCAGTTGAAATTTTTTCAAAGTCCCTTAAAAATTTTCCAATTTTTGTCCCAATTCTTCCCATTCCCATTGAAACTTTTCAAATCCCTCTCAAAATTGTTGAAATTCTCTTGAAGCTTTTAAAATTCTCTCTAGAATTTTCAAAATCCATGTCCACATGTTTACAATTTCGCGACAAAATATGGCTAAAATTCCAGTTGAAATGTTTTCAAAGTCCCTTCAAAATTTTCCAATTTTTGTCCCAATTCTTCCCATTCCCATTGAAACTTTTCAAATCCCTCTCCAAATTGTTGAAATTCTCTTGAAGCTTTTAAAATTCTCTCTAGAATTTTCAAAATCCATGTCCACATGTTTACAATTTCATGTCAAAAAATGGCTAAAATTCCCGTTGAAATTTTTTCAAAGTCCCTTAAAAATTTTCCAATTTTTGTCCCAATTCTTCCCATTCCCATTGAAACTTTTCAAATCCCTCTCAAAATTGTTGAAATTCTCTTGAAGCTTTTAAAATTCTCTCTAGAATTTTCAAAATCCATGTCCACATGTTTACAATTTCACATAAAAAAATGGCTAAAATTCCAGTTGAAATTTTTTCAAAGTCCCTTCAAAATTTTCCAATTTTTGTCCCAATTCTTCCCATTCCCATTGAAACTTTTCAAATCCCTCTCAAAATTGTTGAAATTCTCTTGAAGCTTTTAAAATTCTCTCTAGAATTTTCAAAATCCATGTCCACATGTTTACAATTTCACATAAAAAAATGGCTAAAATTCCCGTTGAAATTTTTTCAAAGTCCCTTAAAAATTTTCCAATTTTTGTCTCAATTCTTCCCATTCCCATTGAAACTTTTCAAATCCCTCTCAAAATTGTTGAAATTCTCTTGAAGCTTTTAAAATTCTCTCTAGAATTTTCAAAATCCATGTCCACATGTTTACAATTTCACGTCAAAAAATGGCTAAAATTCCAGTTGAAATGTTTTCAAAGTCCCTTAAAAATTTTCCAATTTTTGTCCCAATTCTTCCCATTCCCATTGAAACTTTTCAAATCCCTCTCAAAATTGTTGAAATTCTCTTGAAGCTTTTAAAATTCTCTCTAGAATTTTCAAAATCCATGTCCACATGTTTACAATTTCACGTCAAAAAATGGCTAAAATTCCAGTTGAAATTTTTTCAAAGTCCCTTAAAAATTTTCCAATTTTTGTCCCAATTCTTCCCATTCCCATTGAAACTTTTCAAATCCCTCTCAAAATTGTTGAAATTCTCTTGAAGCTTTTAAAATTCTCTCTAGAATTTTCAAAATCCATGTCCACATGTTTACAATTTCACATAAAAAAATGGCTAAAATTCCCATTGAAATTTTTTCAAAGTCCCTTAAAAATTTTCCAATTTTTGTCCCAATTCTTCCCATTCCCATTGAAACTTTTCAAATCCCTCTCAAAATTGTTGAAATTCTCTTGAAGCTTTTAAAATTCTCTCTAGAATTTTCAAAATCCATGTCCACATGTTTACAATTTCACGTCAAAAAATGGCTAAAATTCCAGTTGAAATTTTTTCAAAGTCCCTTAAAAATTTTCCAATTTTTGTCCCAATTCTTCCCATTCCCATTGAAACTTTTCAAATCCCTCTCAACATTGTTGAAATTCTCTTGAAGCTTTTAAAATTCTCTCTAGAATTTTCAAAATCCATGTCCACATGTTTACAATTTCACGTCAAAAAATGGCTAAAATTCCAGTTGAAATTTTTTCAAAGTCCCTTAAAAATTTTCCAATTTTTGTCCCAATTCTTCCCATTCCCATTGAAACTTTTCAAATCCCTCTCAAAATTGTTGAAATTCTCTTGAAGCTTTTAAAATTCTCTCTAGAATTTTCAAAATCCATGTCCACATGTTTACAATTTCACGTCAAAAAATGGCTAAAATTCCAGTTGAAATTTTTTCAAAGTCCCTTAAAAATTTTCCAATTTTTGTCCCAATTCTTCCCATTCCCATTGAAACTTTTCAAATCCCTCTCAAAATTATTGAAATTCTCTTGAAGCTTTTTAAATTCTCTCTAGAATTTTCAAAATCCATGTCCACACGTTTACAATTTCATGACAAAAAATGGCTAAAATTCCAGTTGAAATTTTTTCAAAGTCCCTTAAAAATTTTCCAATTTTTGTCCCAATTCTTCCCATTCCCATTGAAACTTTTCAAATCCCTCTCAAAATTGTTGAAATTCTCTTGAAGCTTTTAAAATTCTCTCTAGAATTTTCAAAATCCATGTCCACATGTTTACAATTTCACGTCAAAAAATGGCTAAAATTCCAGTTGAAATGTTTTCAAAGTCCCTTAAAAATTTTCCAATTTTTGTCCCAATTCTTCCCATTCCCATTGAAACTTTTCAAATCCCTCTCAACATTGTTGAAATTCTCTTGAAGCTTTTAAAATTCTCTCTAGAATTTTCAAAATCCATGTCCACATGTTTACAATTTCACGTCAAAAAATGGCTAAAATTCCAGTTGAAATTTTTTCAAAGTCCCTTAAAAATTTTCCAATTTTTGTCCCAATTCTTCCCATTCCCATTGAAACTTTTCAAATCCCTCTCAAAATTATTGAAATTATCTTGAAGCTTTTTAAATTCTCTCTAGAATTTTCAAAATCCATGTCCACACGTTTACAATTTCACGACAAAAAATGGCTAAAATTCCAGTTGAAATGTTTTCAAAGTCCCTTAAAAATTTTCCAATTTTTGTCCCAATTCCTCCCATTCCCATTGAAACTTTTCAAATCCCTCTCCAAATTGTTGAAATTCTCTTGAAGCTTTTAAAATTCTCTCTGGAATTTTCAAAATCCACGTCCACATGTTTACAATTTCACGTCAAAAAATGGCTAAAATTCCAGTTGAAATTTTTTCAAAGTCCCTTAAAAATTTTCCAATTTTTGTCCCAATTCTTCCCATTCCCATTGAAACTTTTCAAATCCCTCTCAAAATTGTTGAAATTCTCTTGAAGCTTTTAAAATTCTCTCTAGAATTTTCAAAATCCATGTCCACATGTTTACAATTTCACATAAAAAAATGGCTAAAATTCCAGTTGAAATTTTTTCAAAGTCCCTTAAAAATTTTCCAATTTTTGTCCCAATTCTTCCCATTCCCATTGAAACTTTTCAAATCCCTCTCCAAATTGTTGAAATTCTCTTGAAGCTTTTAAAATTCTCTCTAGAATTTTCAAAATCCATGTCCACATGTTTACAATTTCACATAAAAAATGGCTAAAATTCCAGTTGAAATTTTTTCAAAGTCCCTTAAAAATTTTCCAATTTTTGTCCCAATTCTTCCCATTCCCATTGAAACTTTTCAAATCCCTCTCCAAATTGTTGAAATTCTCTTGAAGCTTTTAAAATTCTCTCTGGAATTTTCAAAATCCACGTCCACATGTTTACAATTTCACGTCAAAAAATGGCTAAAATTCCAGTTGAAATTTTTTCAAAGTCCCTTAAAAATTTTCCAATTTTTGTCCCAATTCTTCCCATTCCCATTGAAACTTTTCAAATCCCTCTCAAAATTGTTGAAATTCTCTTGAAGCTTTTAAAATTCTCTCTAGAATTTTCAAAATCCATGTCCACATGTTTACAATTTCACGTCAAAAAATGGCTAAAATTCCAGTTGAAATTTTTTCAAAGTCCCTTAAAAATTTTCCAATTTTTGTCCCAATTCTTCCCATTCCCATTGAAACTTTTCAAATCCCTCTCAAAATTGTTGAAATTCTCTTGAAGCTTTTAAAATTCTCTCTAGAATTTTCAAAATCCATGTCCACATGTTTACAATTTCACATAAAAAAATGGCTAAAATTCCAGTTGAAATTTTTTCAAAGTCCCTTCAAAATTTTCCAATTTTTGTCCCAATTCTTCCCATTCCCATTGAAACTTTTCAAATCCCTCTCAAAATTGTTGAAATTCTCTTGAAGCTTTTAAAATTCTCTCTAGAATTTTCAAAATCCATGTCCACACGTTTACAATTTCACGTCAAAAAATGGCTAAAATTCCAGTTGAAATTTTTTCAAAGTCCCTTAAAAATTTTCCAATTTTTGTCCCAATTCTTCCCATTCCCATTGAAACTTTTCAAATCCCTCTCAAAATTGTTGAAATTCTCTTGAAGCTTTTAAAATTCTCTCTAGAATTTTCAAAATCCATGTCCACATGTTTACAATTTCGCGACAAAATATGGCTAAAATTCCAGTTGAAATGTTTTCAAAGTCCCTTAAAAATTTTCCAATTTTTGTCCCAATTCTTCCCATTCCCATTGAAACTTTTCAAATCCCTCTCCAAATTGTTGAAATTCTCTTGAAGCTTTTAAAATTCTCTCTAGAATTTTCAAAATCCATGTCCACATGTTTACAATTTCATGTCAAAAAATGGCTAAAATTCCCGTTGAAATTTTTTCAAAGTCCCTTAAAAATTTTCCAATTTTTGTCCCAATTCTTCCCATTCCCATTGAAACTTTTCAAATCCCTCTCAAAATTGTTGAAATTCTCTTGAAGCTTTTAAAATTCTCTCTAGAATTTTCAAAATCCATGTCCACATGTTTACAATTTCACATAAAAAAATGGCTAAAATTCCAGTTGAAATTTTTTCAAAGTCCCTTCAAAATTTTCCAATTTTTGTCCCAATTCTTCCCATTCCCATTGAAACTTTTCAAATCCCTCTCAAAATTGTTGAAATTCTCTTGAAGCTTTTAAAATTCTCTCTAGAATTTTCAAAATCCATGTCCACATGTTTACAATTTCACATAAAAAAATGGCTAAAATTCCAGTTGAAATTTTTTCAAAGTCCCTTCAAAATTTTCCAATTTTTGTCCCAATTCTTCCCATTCCCATTGAAACTTTTCAAATCCCTCTCAAAATTGTTGAAATTCTCTTGAAGCTTTTAAAATTCTCTCTAGAATTTTCAAAATCCATGTCCACATGTTTACAATTTCACATAAAAAAATGGCTAAAATTCCCGTTGAAATTTTTTCAAAGTCCCTTAAAAATTTTCCAATTTTTGTCTCAATTCTTCCCATTCCCATTGAAACTTTTCAAATCCCTCTCAAAATTGTTGAAATTCTCTTGAAGCTTTTAAAATTCTCTCTAGAATTTTCAAAATCCATGTCCACATGTTTACAATTTCACGTCAAAAAATGGCTAAAATTCCAGTTGAAATGTTTTCAAAGTCCCTTAAAAATTTTCCAATTTTTGTCCCAATTCTTCCCATTCCCATTGAAACTTTTCAAATCCCTCTCAAAATTGTTGAAATTCTCTTGAAGCTTTTAAAATTCTCTCTAGAATTTTCAAAATCCATGTCCACATGTTTACAATTTCACGTCAAAAAATGGCTAAAATTCCCGTTGAAATTTTTTCAAAGTCCCTTAAAAATTTTCCAATTTTTGTCCCAATTCTTCCCATTCCCATTGAAACTTTTCAAATCCCTCTCAAAATTGTTGAAATTCTCTTGAAGCTTTTAAAATTCTCTCTAGAATTTTCAAAATCCATGTCCACATGTTTACAATTTCACATAAAAAAATGGCTAAAATTCCCATTGAAATTTTTTCAAAGTCCCTTAAAAATTTTCCAATTTTTGTCCCAATTCTTCCCATTCCCATTGAAACTTTTCAAATCCCTCTCAAAATTGTTGAAATTCTCTTGAAGCTTTTAAAATTCTCTCTAGAATTTTCAAAATCCATGTCCACATGTTTACAATTTCACGTCAAAAAATGGCTAAAATTCCAGTTGAAATTTTTTCAAAGTCCCTTAAAAATTTTCCAATTTTTGTCCCAATTCTTCCCATTCCCATTGAAACTTTTCAAATCCCTCTCAACATTGTTGAAATTCTCTTGAAGCTTTTAAAATTCTCTCTAGAATTTTCAAAATCCATGTCCACATGTTTACAATTTCACATAAAAAAATGGCTAAAATTCCAGTTGAAATTTTTTCAAAGTCCCTTAAAAATTTTCCAATTTTTGTCCCAATTCTTCCCATTCCCATTGAAACTTTTCAAATCCCTCTCAAAATTGTTGAAATTCTCTTGAAGCTTTTAAAATTCTCTCTAGAATTTTCAAAATCCATGTCCACATGTTTACAATTTCACGTCAAAAAATGGCTAAAATTCCAGTTGAAATTTTTTCCAAGTCCCTTAAAAATTTTCCAATTTTTGTCCCAATTCTTCCCATTCCCATTGAAACTTTTCAAATCCCTCTCAAAATTATTGAAATTCTCTTGAAGCTTTTTAAATTCTCTCTAGAATTTTCAAACTCCATGTCCACATGTTTACAATTTCACGACAAAAAATGGCTAAAATTCCAGTTGAAATTTTTTCAAAGTCCCTTAAAAATTTTCCAATTTTTGTCCCAATTCCTCCCATTCCCATTGAAACTTTTCAAATCCCTCTCAAAATTGTTGAAATTCTCTTGAAGCTTTTAAAATTCTCTCTAGAATTTTCAAAATCCATGTCCACATGTTTACAATTTCACATAAAAAAATGGCTAAAATTCCAGTTGAAATTTTTTCAAAGTCCCTTAAAAATTTTCCAATTTTTGTCCCAATTCTTCCCATTCCCATTGAAACTTTTCAAATCCCTCTCCAAATTGTTGAAATTCTCTTGAAGCTTTTAAAATTCTCTCTAGAATTTTCAAAATCCACGTCCACATGTTTACAATTTCACGTCAAAAAATGGCTAAAATTCCAGTTGAAATTTTTTCAAAGTCCCTTAAAAATTTTCCAATTTTTGTCCCAATTCTTCCCATTCCCATTGAAACTTTTCAAATCCCTCTCAAAATTGTTGAAATTCTCTTGAAGCTTTTAAAATTCTCTCTAGAATTTTCAAAATCCATGTCCACATGTTTACAATTTCACATAAAAAAATGGCTAAAATTCCAGTTGAAATTTTTTCAAAGTCCCTTAAAAATTTTCCAATTTTTGTCCCAATTCTTCCCATTCCCATTGAAACTTTTCAAATCCCTCTCCAAATTGTTGAAATTCTCTTGAAGCTTTTAAAATTCTCTCTAGAATTTTCAAAATCCATGTCCACATGTTTACAATTTCACATAAAAAAATGGCTAAAATTCCAGTTGAAATTTTTTCAAAGTCCCTTAAAAATTTTCCAATTTTTGTCCCAATTCTTCCCATTCCCATTGAAACTTTTCAAATCCCTCTCCAAATTGTTGAAATTCTCTTGAAGCTTTTAAAATTCTCTCTGGAATTTTCAAAATCCACGTCCACATGTTTACAATTTCACGTCAAAAAATGGCTAAAATTCCAGTTGAAATTTTTTCAAAGTCCCTTAAAAATTTTCCAATTTTTGTCCCAATTCTTCCCATTCCCATTGAAACTTTTCAAATCCCTCTCAAAATTGTTGAAATTCTCTTGAAGCTTTTAAAATTCTCTCTAGAATTTTCAAAATCCATGTCCACATGTTTACAATTTCACGTCAAAAAATGGCTAAAATTCCAGTTGAAATGTTTTCAAAGTCCCTTAAAAATTTTCCAATTTTTGTCCCAATTCTTCCCATTCCCATTGAAACTTTTCAAATCCCTCTCAAAATTGTTGAAATTCTCTTGAAGCTTTTAAAATTCTCTCTAGAATTTTCAAAATCCATGTCCACATGTTTACAATTTCACATAAAAAAATGGCTAAAATTCCAGTTGAAATTTTTTCAAAGTCCCTTCAAAATTTTCCAATTTTTGTCCCAATTCTTCCCATTCCCATTGAAACTTTTCAAATCCCTCTCAAAATTGTTGAAATTCTCTTGAAGCTTTTAAAATTCTCTCTAGAATTTTCAAAATCCATGTCCACATGTTTACAATTTCACGTCAAAAAATGGCTAAAATTCCAGTTGAAATTTTTTCAAAGTCCCTTAAAAATTTTCCAATTTTTGTCCCAATTCTTCCCATTCCCATTGAAACTTTTCAAATCCCTCTCAAAATTGTTGAAATTCTCTTGAAGCTTTTAAAATTCTCTCTAGAATTTTCAAAATCCATGTCCACATGTTTACAATTTCGCGACAAAATATGGCTAAAATTCCAGTTGAAATGTTTTCAAAGTCCCTTCAAAATTTTCCAATTTTTGTCCCAATTCTTCCCATTCCCATTGAAACTTTTCAAATCCCTCTCCAAATTGTTGAAATTCTCTTGAAGCTTTTAAAATTCTCTCTAGAATTTTCAAAATCCATGTCCACATGTTTACAATTTCATGTCAAAAAATGGCTAAAATTCCCGTTGAAATTTTTTCAAAGTCCCTTAAAAATTTTCCAATTTTTGTCCCAATTCTTCCCATTCCCATTGAAACTTTTCAAATCCCTCTCCAAATTGTTGAAATTCTCTTGAAGCTTTTAAAATTCTCTCTAGAATTTTCAAAATCCATGTCCACATGTTTACAATTTCACATAAAAAAATGGCTAAAATTCCAGTTGAAATTTTTTCAAAGTCCCTTCAAAATTTTCCAATTTTTGTCCCAATTCTTCCCATTCCCATTGAAACTTTTCAAATCCCTCTCAAAATTGTTGAAATTCTCTTGAAGCTTTTAAAATTCTCTCTAGAATTTTCAAAATCCATGTCCACATGTTTACAATTTCACGTCAAAAAATGGCTAAAATTCCAGTTGAAATTTTTTCAAAGTCCCTTAAAAATTTTCCAATTTTTGTCCCAATTCCTCCCATTCCCATTGAAACTTTTCAAATCCCTCTCAAAATTGTTGAAATTCTCTTGAAGCTTTTAAAATTCTCTCTAGAATTTTCAAAATCCATGTCCACATGTTTACAATTTCACGTCAAAAAATGGCTAAAATTCCAGTTGAAATTTTTTCAAAGTCCCTTAAAAATTTTCCAATTTTTGTCCCAATTCTTCCCATTCCCATTGAAACTTTTCAAATCCCTCTCAACATTGTTGAAATTCTCTTGAAGCTTTTAAAATTCTCTCTAGAATTTTCAAAATCCACTTCCACATGTTTACAATTTCACGTCAAAAAATGGCTAAAATTCCAGTTGAAATTTTTTCAAAGTCCCTTAAAAATTTTCCAATTTTTGTCCCAATTCTTCCCATTCCCATTGAAACTTTTCAAATCCCTCTCAAAATTGTTGAAATTATCTTGAAGCTTTTAAAATTCTCTCTAGAATTTTCAAAATCCATGTCCACATGTTTACAATTTCACGTCAAAAAATGGCTAAAATTCCAGTTGAAATGTTTTCAAAGTCCCTTCAAAATTTTCCAATTTTTGTCCCAATTCTTCCCATTCCCATTGAAGCTTTTCAAATCCCTCTCAACATTGTTGAAATTCTCTTGAAGCTTTTAAAATTCTCTCTAGAATTTTCAAAATCCATGTCCACATGTTTACAATTTCACATTAAAAAATGGCTAAAATTCCAGTTGAAATTTTTTCAAAGTCCCTTCAAAATTTTCCAATTTTTGTCCCAATTCTTCCCATTCCCATTGAAACTTTTCAAATCCCTCTCAAAATTGTTGAAATTCTCTTGAAGCTTTTAAAATTCTCTCTAGAATTTTCAAAATCCATGTCCACATGTTTACAATTTCACGTCAAAAAATGGCTAAAATTCCAGTTGAAATGTTTTCAAAGTCCCTTCAAAATTTTCCAATTTTTGTCCCAATTCTTCCCATTCCCATTGAAACTTTTCAAATCCCTCTCCAAATTGTTGAAATTCTCTTGAAGCTTTTAAAATTCTCTCTAGAATTTTCAAAATCCATGTCCACATGTTTACAATTTCACGTCAAAAAATGGCTAAAATTCCAGTTGAAATTTTTTCAAAGTCCCTTAAATATTTTCCAATTTCTGTCCCAATTCTTCCCATTCCCATTGAAACTTTTCAAGTCCCTCTCAAAATTGTTGAAATTCTCTTGAAGCTTTTAAAATTCTCTCTAGAATTTTCAAAATCCATGTCCACATGTTTACAATTTCACGTCAAAAAATGGCTAAAATTCCAGTTGAAATGTTTTCAAAGTCCCTTCAAAATTTTCCAATTTTTGTCCCAATTCTTCCCATTCCCATTGAAACTTTTCAAATCCCTCTCAAAATTGTTGAAATTCTCTTGAAGCTTTTAAAATTCTCTCTAGAATTTTCAAAATCCATGTCCACATGTTTACAATTTCATATAAAAAAATGGCTAAAATTCCAGTTGAAATTTTTTCAAAGTCCCTTCAAAATTTTCCAATTTTTGTCCCAATTCTTCCCATTCCCATTGAAACTTTTCAAATCCCTCTCAACATTGTTGAAATTCTCTTGAAGCTTTTAAAATTCTCTCTAGAATTTTCAAAATCCATGTCCACATGTTTACAATTTCACATAAAAAAATGGCTAAAATTCCCGTTGAAATTTTTTCAAAGTCCCTTAAAAATTTTCCAATTTTTGTCCCAATTCTTCCCATTCCCATTGAAACTTTTCAAATCCCTCTCAAAATTGTTGAAATTCTCTTGAAGCTTTTAAAATTCTCTCTAGAATTTTCAAAATCCATGTCCACATGTTTACAATTTCACATAAAAAAATGGCTAAAATTCCCGTTGAAATTTTTTCAAAGTCCCTTAAAAATTTTCCAATTTTTGTCCCAATTCTTCCCATTCCCATTGAAACTTTTCAAATCCCTCTCAAAATTGTTGAAATTCTCTTGAAGCTTTTAAAATTCTCTCTAGAATTTTCAAAATCCATGTCCACATGGTTACAATTTCACGTCAAAAAATGGCTAAAATTCCAGTTGAAATTTTTTCAAAGTCCCTTAAAAATTTTCCAATTTTTGTCCCAATTCTTCCCATTCCCATTGAAACTTTTCAAATCCCTCTCAACATTGTTGAAATTCTCTTGAAGCTTTTAAAATTCTCTCTAGAATTTTCAAAATCCATGTCCACATGTTTACAATTTCACATAAAAAAATGGCTAAAATTCCCGTTGAAATTTTTTCAAAGTCCCTTAAAAATTTTCCAATTTTTGTCCCAATTCTTCCCATTCCCATTGAAACTTTTCAAATCCCTCTCAAAATTGTTGAAATTCTCTTGAAGCTTTTAAAATTCTCTCTAGAATTTTCAAAATCCATGTCCACATGTTTACAATTTCACGTCAAAAAATGGCTAAAATTCCCGTTGAAATTTTTTCAAAGTCCCTTAAAAATTTTCCAATTTTTGTCCCAATTCTTCCCATTCCCATTGAAACTTTTCAAATCCCTCTCAAAATTGTTGAAATTCTCTTGAAGCTTTTAAAATTCTCTCTAGAATTTTCAAAATCCATGTCCACATGTTTACAATTTCACGTCAAAAAATGGCTAAAATTCCAGTTGAAATTTTTTCAAAGTGCCTTAAAAATTTTCCAATTTTTGTCCCAATTCTTCCCATTCCCATTGAAACTTTTCAAATCCCTCTCCAAATTGTTGAAATTCTCTTGAAGCTTTTAAAATTCTCTCTAGAATTTTCAAAATCCACTTCCACATGTTTAAAATTTCACGTCAAAAAAAGGCTAAAATTCCAGTTGAAATTTTTTCAAAGTCCCTTAAAAATTTTCCAATTTTTGTCCCAATTCTTCCCATTCCCATTGAAACTTTTCAAATCCCTCTCAAAATTGTTGACATTCTCTTGAAGCTTTTAAAATTCTCTCTAGAATTTTCAAAATCCATGTCCACATGTTTACAATTTCATGTCAAAAAATGGCTAAAATTCCAGTTGAAATTTTTTCAAAGTCCCTTAAAAATTTTCCAATTTTTGTCCCAATTCTTCCCATTCCCATTGAAACTTTTCAAATCCCTCTCAACATTGTTGAAATTCTCTTGAAGCTTTTAAAATTCTCTCTAGAATTTTCAAAATCCACTTCCACATGTTTACAATTTCACGTCAAAAAATGGCTAAAATTCCAGTTGAAATTTTTTCAAAGTCCCTTAAAAATTTTCCAATTTTTGTCCCAATTCTTCCCATTCCCATTGAAACTTTTCAAATCCCTCTCAAAATTGTTGAAATTATCTTGAAGCTTTTAAAATTCTCTCTAGAATTTTCAAAATCCATGTCCACATGTTTACAATTTCACGTCAAAAAATGGCTAAAATTCCAGTTGAAATTTTTTCAAAGTCCCTTAAAAATTTTCCAATTTTTGTCCCAATTCTTCCCATTCCCATTGAAACTTTTCAAATCCCTCTCAACATTGTTGAAATTCTCTTGAAGCTTTTAAAATTCTCTCTAGAATTTTCAAAATCCATGTCCACATGTTTACAATTTCACGTCAAAAAATGGCTAAAATTCCCGTTGAAATTTTTTCAAAGTCCCTTAAAAATTTTCCAATTTTTGTCCCAATTCTTCCCATTCCCATTGAAACTTTTCAAATCCCTCTCAAAATTGTTGAAATTCTCTTGAAGCTTTTAAAATTCTCTCTAGAATTTTCAAAATCCATGTCCACATGTTTACAATTTCACGTCAAAAAATGGCTAAAATTCCAGTTGAAATGTTTTCAAAGTCCCTTAAAAATTTTCCAATTTTTGTCCCAATTCTTCCCATTCCCATTGAAACTTTTCAAATCCCTCTCCAAATTGTTGAAATTCTCTTGAAGCTTTTAAAATTCTCTCTAGAATTTTCAAAATCCATGTCCACATGTTTACAATTTCACATAAAAAAATGGCTAAAATTCCCGTTGAAATTTTTTCAAAGTCCCTTAAAAATTTTCCAATTTTTGTCCCAATTCTTCCCATTCCCATTGAAACTTTTCAAATCCCTCTCAAAATTGTTGAAATTCTCTTGAAGCTTTTAAAATTCTCTCTAGAATTTTCAAAATCCATGTCCACATGTTTACAATTTCACGTCAAAAAATGGCTAAAATTCCCGTTGAAATTTTTTCAAAGTCCCTTAAAAATTTTCCAATTTTTGTCCCAATTCTTCCCATTCCCATTGAAACTTTTCAAATCCCTCTCAAAATTGTTGAAATTCTCTTGAAGCTTTTAAAATTCTCTCTAGAATTTTCAAAATCCATGTCCACATGTTTACAATTTCACGTCAAAAAATGGCTAAAATTCCAGTTGAAATGTTTTCAAAGTCCCTTCAAAATTTTCCAATTTTTGTCCCAATTCTTCCCATTCCCATTGAAACTTTTCAAATCCCTCTCAACATTGTTGAAATTCTCTTGAAGCTTTTTAAATTCTCTCTAGAATTTTCAAAATCCACTTCCACATGTTTAAAATTTCACGTCAAAAAATGGCTAAAATTCCAGTTGAAATTTTTTCAAAGTCCCTTAAAAATTTTCCAATTTTTGTCCCAATTCTTCCCATTCCCATTGAAACTTTTCAAATCCCTCTCAAAATTGTTGACATTCTCTTGAAGCTTTTAAAATTCTCTCTAGAATTTTCAAAATCCATGTCCACATGTTTACAATTTCATGTCAAAAAATGGCTAAAATTCCAGTTGAAATTTTTTCAAAGTCCCTTAAAAATTTTCCAATTTTTGTCCCAATTCTTCCCATTCCCATTGAAACTTTTCAAATCCCTCTCAACATTGTTGAAATTCTCTTGAAGCTTTTAAAATTCTCTCTAGAATTTTCAAAATCCATGTCCACATGTTTACAATTTCACGTCAAAAAATGGCTAAAATTCCAGTTGAAATTTTTTCAAAGTCCCTTAAAAATTTTCCAATTTTTGTCCCAATTCTTCCCATTCCCATTGAAACTTTTCAAATCCCTCTCAAAATTGTTGATATTCTCTTGAAGCTTTTAAAATTCTCTCTAGAATTTTCAAAATCCACGTCCACATGTTTACAATTTCACGTCAAAAAATGGCTAAAATTCCAGTTGAAATTTTTTCAAAGTCCCTTAAAAATTTTCCAATTTTTGTCCCAATTCTTCCCATTCCCATTGAAACTTTTCAAATCCCTCTCAACATTGTTGAAATTCTCTTGAAGCTTTTTAAATTCTCTCTAGAATTTTCAAAATCCATGTCCACATGTTTACAATTTCATGTCAAAAAATGGCTAAAACTCCAGTTGAAATGTTTTCAAAGTCCCTTAAAAATTTTCCAATTTTTGTCCCAATTCTTCCCATTCCCATTGAAACTTTTCAAATCCCTCTCCAAATTGTTGAAATTCTCTTGAAGCTTTTAAAATTCTCTCTAGAATTTTCAAAATCCATGTCCACATGTTTACAATTTCACGTCAAAAAATGGCTAAAATTCCAGTTGAAATTTTTTCAAAGTCCCTTAAAAATTTTCCAATTTTTGTCCCAATTCTTCCCATTCCCATTGAAACTTTTCAAATCCCTCTCAAAATTGTTGAAATTCTCTTGAAGCTTTTAAAATTCTCTCTAGAATTTTCAAAATCCATGTCCACATGTTTACAATTTCATGTCAAAAAATGGCTAAAATTCCAGTTGAAATTTTTTCAAAGTCCCTTAAAAATTTTCCAATTTTTGTCCCAATTCTTCCCATTCCCATTGAAACTTTTCAAATCCCTCTCAAAATTGTTGATATTCTCTTGAAGCTTTTAAAATTCTCTCTAGAATTTTCAAAATCCACGTCCACATGTTTACAATTTCACGTCAAAAAATGGCTAAAATTCCAGTTGAAATTTTTTCAAAGTCCCTTAAAAATTTTCCAATTTTTGTCCCAATTCTTCCCATTCCCATTGAAACTTTTCAAATCCCTCTCAACATTGTTGAAATTCTCTTGAAGCTTTTTAAATTCTCTCTAGAATTTTCAAAATCCATGTCCACATGTTTACAATTTCACGTCAAAAAATGGCTAAAATTCCAGTTGAAATTTTTTCAAAGTCCCTTAAAAATTTTCCAATTTTTGTCCCAATTCTTCCCATTCCCATTGAAACTTTTCAAATCCCTCTCAAAATTGTTGAAATTCTCTTGAAGCTTTTAAAATTCTCTCTAGAATTTTCAAAATCCATGTCCACATGTTTACAATTTCATGTCAAAAAATGGCTAAAATTCCCGTTGAAATTTTTTCAAAGTCCCTTAAAAATTTTCCAATTTTTGTCCCAATTCTTCCCATTCCCATTGAAACTTTTCAAATCCCTCTCAACATTGTTGAAATTCTCTTGAAGCTTTTAAAATTCTCTCTAGAATTTTCAAAATCCATGTCCACATGTTTACAATTTCACATCAAAAAATGGCTAAAATTCCAGTTGAAATTTTTTCAAAGTCCCTTAAAAATTTTCCAATTTTTGTCCCAATTCTTCCCATTCCCATTGAAACTTTTCAAATCCCTCTCAACATTGTTGAAATTCTCTTGAAGCTTTTAAAATTCTCTCTAGAATTTTCAAAATCCATGTCCACATGTTTACAATTTCACATAAAAAAATGGCTAAAATTCCAGTTGAAATTTTTTCAAAGTCCCTTAAAAATTTTCCAATTTTTGTCCCAATTCTTCCCATTCCCATTGAAACTTTTCAAATCCCTCTCAAAATTGTTGAAATTCTCTTGAAGCTTTTAAAATTCTCTCTAGAATTTTCAAAATCCATGTCCACATGTTTACAATTTCATGTCAAAAAATGGCTAAAATTCCAGTTGAAATTTTTTCAAAGTCCCTTAAAAATTTTCCAATTTTTGTCCCAATTCTTCCCATTCCCATTGAAACTTTTCAAATCCCTCTCAAAATTGTTGAAATTCTCTTGAAGCTTTTAAAATTCTCTCTAGAATTTTCAAAATCCATGTCCACATGTTTACAATTTCACATAAAAAAATGGCTAAAATTCCAGTTGAAATTTTTTCAAAGTCCCTTCAAAATTTTCCAATTTTTGTCCCAATTCTTCCCATTCCCATTGAAACTTTTCAAATCCCTCTCAAAATTGTTGAAATTCTCTTGAAGCTTTTAAAATTCTCTCTAGAATTTTCAAAATCCATGTCCACATGTTTACAATTTCATGTCAAAAAATGGCTAAAATTCCAGTTGAAATTTTTTCAAAGTCCCTTAAAAATTTTCCAATTTTTGTCCCAATTCTTCCCATTCCCATTGAAACTTTTCAAATCCCTCTCAAAATTGTTGATATTCTCTTGAAGCTTTTAAAATTCTCTCTAGAATTTTCAAAATCCACGTCCACATGTTTACAATTTCACGTCAAAAAATGGCTAAAATTCCAGTTGAAATTTTTTCAAAGTCCCTTAAAAATTTTCCAATTTTTGTCCCAATTCTTCCCATTCCCATTGAAACTTTTCAAATCCCTCTCAAAATTGTTGAAATTCTCTTGAAGCTTTTTAAATTCTCTCTAGAATTTTCAAAATCCATGTCCACATGTTTACAATTTCACGTCAAAAAATGGCTAAAATTCCAGTTGAAATTTTTTCAAAGTCCCTTCAAAATTTTCCAATTTTTGTCCCAATTCTTCCCATTCCCATTGAAACTTTTCAAATCCCTCTCAAAATTGTTGAAATTCTCTTGAAGCTTTTTAAATTCTCTCTAGAATTTTCAAACTCCATGTCCACATGTTTACAATTTCACGACAAAAAATGGCTAAAATTCCAGTTGAAATTTTTTCAAAGTCCCTTAAAAATTTTCCAATTTTT
Source organism: Streptopelia decaocto (assembly GCF_964273445.1). NCBI lineage: Eukaryota > Metazoa > Chordata > Aves > Columbiformes > Columbidae > Streptopelia > Streptopelia decaocto. The sequence continues at coordinate 34,143 of NW_028115143.1, forward strand.
GTCCCAATTCTTCCCATTCCCATTGAAACTTTTCAAATCCCTCTCAAAATTGTTGAAATTCTCTTGAAGCTTTTAAAATTCTCTCTAGAATTTTCAAAATCCATGTCCACATGTTTACAATTTCACGTCAAAAAATGGCTAAAATTCCAGTTGAAATTTTTTCAAAGTCCCTTAAAAATTTTCCAATTTTTGTCCCAATTCTTCCCATTCCCATTGAAACTTTTCAAATCCCTCTCAACATTGTTGAAATTCTCTTGAAGCTTTTAAAATTCTCTCTAGAATTTTCAAAATCCATGTCCACATGTTTACAATTTCACGTCAAAAAATGGCTAAAATTCCAGTTGAAATTTTTTCAAAGTCCCTTAAAAATTTTCCAATTTTTGTCCGAATTCTTCCCATTCCCATTGAAACTTTTCAAATCCCTCTCAACATTGTTGAAATTCTCTTGAAGCTTTTAAAATTCTCTCTAGAATTTTCAAAATCCACTTCCACATGTTTAAAATTTCACGTCAAAAATGGCTAAAATTCCAGTTGAAATTTTTTCAAAGTCCCTTAAAAATTTTCCAATTTTTGTCCCAATTCTTCCCATTCCCATTGAAACTTTTCAAATCCCTCTCAACATTGTTGAAATTCTCTTGAAGCTTTTAAAATTCTCTCTAGAATTTTCAAAATCCATGTCCACATGTTTACAATTTCACGTCAAAAAATGGCTAAAATTCCCGTTGAAATTTTTTCAAAGTCCCTTAAAAATTTTCCAATTTTTGTCCCAATTCTTCCCATTCCCATTGAAACTTTTCAAATCCCTCTCAACATTGTTGAAATTCTCTTGAAGCTTTTAAAATTCTCTCTAGAATTTTCAAAATCCATGTCCACATGTTTACAATTTCACATAAAAAAATGGCTAAAATTCCAGTTGAAATTTTTTCAAAGTCCCTTCAAAATTTTCCAATTTTTGTCCCAATTCTTCCCATTCCCATTGAAACTTTTCAAATCCCTCTCAAAATTGTTGAAATTCTCTTGAAGCTTTTAAAATTCTCTCTAGAATTTTCAAAATCCATGTCCACATGTTTACAATTTCACGTCAAAAAATGGCTAAAATTCCAGTTGAAATTTTTTCAAAGTCCCTTAAAAATTTTCCAATTTTTGTCCCAATTCTTCCCATTCCCATTGAAACTTTTCAAATCCCTCTCAACATTGTTGAAATTCTCTTGAAGCTTTTAAAATTCTCTCTAGAATTTTCAAAATCCATGTCCACATGTTTACAATTTCACGACAAAAAATGGCTAAAATTCCAGTTGAAATTTTTTCAAAGTCCCTTAAAAATTTTCCAATTTTTGTCCCAATTCTTCCCATTCCCATTGAAACTTTTCAAATCCCTCTCAAAATTGTTGAAATTCTCTTGAAGCTTTTAAAATTCTCTCTAGAATTTTCAAAATCCATGTCCACATGTTTACAATTTCACGTCAAAAAATGGCTAAAATTCCAGTTGAAATTTTTTCAAAGTCCCTTAAAAATTTTCCAATTTTTGTCCCAATTCTTCCCATTCCCATTGAAACTTTTCAAATCCCTCTCAACATTGTTGAAATTCTCTTGAAGCTTTTAAAATTCTCTCTAGAATTTTCAAAATCCATGTCCACATGTTTACAATTTCACGTCAAAAAATGGCTAAAATTCCAGTTGAAATTTTTTCAAAGTCCCTTAAAAATTTTCCAATTTTTGTCCGAATTCTTCCCATTCCCATTGAAACTTTTCAAATCCCTCTCAACATTGTTGAAATTCTCTTGAAGCTTTTAAAATTCTCTCTAGAATTTTCAAAATCCACTTCCACATGTTTAAAATTTCACGTCAAAAATGGCTAAAATTCCAGTTGAAATTTTTTCAAAGTCCCTTAAAAATTTTCCAATTTTTGTCCCAATTCTTCCCATTCCCATTGAAACTTTTCAAATCCCTCTCAACATTGTTGAAATTCTCTTGAAGCTTTTAAAATTCTCTCTAGAATTTTCAAAATCCATGTCCACATGTTTACAATTTCACGTCAAAAAATGGCTAAAATTCCCGTTGAAATTTTTTCAAAGTCCCTTAAAAATTTTCCAATTTTTGTCCCAATTCTTCCCATTCCCATTGAAACTTTTCAAATCCCTCTCAACATTGTTGAAATTCTCTTGAAGCTTTTAAAATTCTCTCTAGAATTTTCAAAATCCATGTCCACATGTTTACAATTTCACATAAAAAAATGGCTAAAATTCCAGTTGAAATTTTTTCAAAGTCCCTTCAAAATTTTCCAATTTTTGTCCCAATTCTTCCCATTCCCATTGAAACTTTTCAAATCCCTCTCAAAATTGTTGAAATTCTCTTGAAGCTTTTAAAATTCTCTCTAGAATTTTCAAAATCCATGTCCACATGTTTACAATTTCATGTCAAAAAATGGCTAAAATTCCAGTTGAAATTTTTTCAAAGTCCCTTAAAAATTTTCCAATTTTTGTCCCAATTCTTCCCATTCCCATTGAAACTTTTCAAATCCCTCTCAAAATTGTTGAAATTCTCTTGAAGCTTTTAAAATTCTCTCTAGAATTTTCAAAATCCATGTCCACATGTTTACAATTTCACGTCAAAAAATGGCTAAAATTCCAGTTGACATTTTTTCAAAGTCCCTTAAAAATTTTCCAATTTTTGTCCCAATTCTTCCCATTCCCATTGAAACTTTTCAAATCCCTCTCAAAATTGTTGAAATTCTCTTGAAGCTTTTAAAATTCTCTCTAGAATTTTCAAAATCCATGTCCACATGTTTACAATTTCATGTCAAAAAATGGCTAAAATTCCAGTTGAAATTTTTTCAAAGTCCCTTAAAAATTTTCCAATTTTTGTCCCAATTCTTCCCATTCCCATTGAAACTTTTCAAATCCCTCTCAAAATTGTTGATATTCTCTTGAAGCTTTTAAAATTCTCTCTAGAATTTTCAAAATCCACGTCCACATGTTTACAATTTCACGTCAAAAAATGGCTAAAATTCCAGTTGAAATTTTTTCAAAGTCCCTTAAAAATTTTCCAATTTTCGTCCCAATTCTTCCCATTCCCATTGAAACTTTTCAAATCCCTCTCAAAATTGTTGAAATTCTCTTGAAGCTTTTTAAATTCTCTCTAGAATTTTCAAAATCCATGTCCACATGTTTACAATTTCACGTCAAAAAATGGCTAAAATTCCAGTTGAAATTTTTTCAAAGTCCCTTCAAAATTTTCCAATTTTTGTCCCAATTCTTCCCATTCCCATTGAAACTTTTCAAATCCCTCTCAAAATTGTTGAAATTCTCTTGAAGCTTTTTAAATTCTCTCTAGAATTTTCAAACTCCATGTCCACATGTTTACAATTTCACGACAAAAAATGGCTAAAATTCCAGTTGAAATTTTTTCAAAGTCCCTTAAAAATTTTCCAATTTTTGTCCCAATTCTTCCCATTCCCATTGAAACTTTTCAAATCCCTCTCAAAATTGTTGAAATTCTCTTGAAGCTTTTAAAATTCTCTCTAGAATTTTCAAAATCCATGTCCACATGTTTACAATTTCATGTCAAAAAATGGCTAAAATTCCAGTTGAAATTTTTTCAAAGTCCCTTAAAAATTTTCCAATTTTTGTCCCAATTCTTCCCATTCCCATTGAAACTTTTCAAATCCCTCTCAAAATTGTTGAAATTCTCTTGAAGCTTTTAAAATTCTCTCTAGAATTTTCAAAATCCATGTCCACATGTTTACAATTTCACGTCAAAAAATGGCTAAAATTCCAGTTGACATTTTTTCAAAGTCCCTTAAAAATTTTCCAATTTTTGTCCCAATTCTTCCCATTCCCATTGAAACTTTTCAAATCCCTCTCAACATTGTTGAAATTCTCTTGAAGCTTTTAAAATTCTCTCTAGAATTTTCAAAATCCACTTCCACATGTTTAAAATTTCACGTCAAAAAATGGCTAAAATTCCAGTTGAAATTTTTTCAAAGTCCCTTAAAAATTTTCCAATTTTTGTCCCAATTCTTCCCATTCCCATTGAAACTTTTCAAATCCCTCTCAAAATTGTTGAAATTCTCTTGAAGCTTTTAAAATTCTCTCTAGAATTTTCAAAATCCATGTCCACATGTTTACAATTTCATGTCAAAAAATGGCTAAAATTCCAGTTGAAATTTTTTCAAAGTCCCTTAAAAATTTTCCAATTTTTGTCCCAATTCTTCCCATTCCCATTGAAACTTTTCAAATCCCTCTCAACATTGTTGAAATTCTCTTGAAGCTTTTAAAATTCTCTCTAGAATTTTCAAAATCCACTTCCACATGTTTAAAATTTCACGTCAAAAAATGGCTAAAATTCCAGTTGAAATTTTTTCAAAGTCCCTTAAAAATTTTCCAATTTTTGTCCCAATTCTTCCCATTCCCATTGAAACTTTTCAAATCCCTCTCAAAATTGTTGAAATTCTCTTGAAGCTTTTAAAATTCTCTCTAGAATTTTCAAACTCCATGTCCACATGTTTACAATTTCACGACAAAAAATGGCTAAAATTCCAGTTGAAATTTTTTCAAAGTCCCTTAAAAATTTTCCAATTTTTGTCCCAATTCTTCCCATTCCCATTGAAACTTTTCAAATCCCTCTCAAAATTGTTGAAATTCTCTTGAAGCTTTTAAAATTCTCTCTAGAATTTTCAAAATCCATGTCCACATGTTTACAATTTCACGTCAAAAAATGGCTAAAATTCCCGTTGAAATTTTTTCAAAGTCCCTTAAAAATTTTCCAATTTTTGTCCCAATTCTTCCCATTCCCATTGAAACTTTTCAAATCCCTCTCAAAATTGTTGAAATTCTCTTGAAGCTTTTAAAATTCTCTCTAGAATTTTCAAAATCCATGTCCACATGTTTACAATTTCACGTCAAAAAATGGCTAAAATTCCAGTTGAAATTTTTTCAAAGTCCCTTAAAAATTTTCCAATTTTTGTCCCAATTCTTCCCATTCCCATTGAAACTTTTCAAATCCCTCTCAAAATTGTTGAAATTCTCTTGAAGCTTTTAAAATTCTCTCTAGAATTTTCAAAATCCATGTCCACATGTTTACAATTTCACATAAAAAATGGCTAAAATTCCAGTTGAAATTTTTTCAAAGTCCCTTAAAAATTTTCCAATTTTTGTCCCAATTCTTCCCATTCCCATTGAAACTTTTCAAATCCCTCTCAAAATTGTTGAAATTCTCTTGAAGCTTTTAAAATTCTCTCTAGAATTTTCAAAATCCATGTCCACATGTTTACAATTTCACGTCAAAAAATGGCTAAAATTCCAGTTGAAATTTTTTCAAAGTCCCTTAAAAATTTTCCAATTTTTGTCCCAATTCTTCCCATTCCCATTGAAACTTTTCAAATCCCTCTCAACATTGTTGAAATTCTCTTGAAGCTTTTAAAATTCTCTCTAGAATTTTCAAAATCCACTTCCACATGTTTAAAATTTCACGTCAAAAAATGGCTAAAAATTCCAGTTGAAATTTTTTCAAAGTCCCTTAAAAATTTTCCAATTTTTGTCCCAATTCTTCCCTTCCCATTGAAACTTTTCAAATCCCTCTCAAATTGTTGAAATTCTCTGAAGCTTTAAAATTCTCTCTAGAATTTTCAAAATCCATGTCCACATGTTTACAATTTCATGTCAAAAAATGGCTAAAATTCCAGTTGAAATTTTTTCAAAGTCCTTAAAAAATTTTCCAATTTTTGTCCCAATTCTTCCCATTCCCATTGAAACTTTTCAAATCCCTCTCAACATTGTTGAAATTCTCTTGAAGCTTTTAAAATTCTCTCTAGAATTTTCAAAATCACTTCCACATGTTTAAAATTTCACGTCAAAAATGGCTAAAATTCCAGTTGAAATTTTTTCAAAGTCCCTTAAAAATTTTCCAATTTTTGTCCCAATTCTTCCCATTCCCATTGAAACTTTTCAAATCCCTCTCAAAATTGTTGAAATTCTCTTGAAGCTTTTAAAATTCTCTCTAGAATTTTTCAAACTCCATGTCCACATGTTTACAATTTCACGACAAAAAATGGCTAAAATTCCAGTTGAAATTTTTCAAAGTCCCTTAAAAATTTCCAATTTTTGTCCCAATTCTTCCCATTCCCATTGAAACTTTTCAAATCCCTCTCAAAATTGTTGAAATTCTCTTGAAGCTTTTAAAATTCTCTCTAGAATTTTCAAAAATCCATGTCCACATGTTTACAATTTCACGTCAAAAAATGGCTAAAATTCCGTTGAAATTTTTTCAAAGTCCCTTAAAAATTTTCCAATTTTTGTCCCAATTCTTCCCATTCCATTGAAACTTTTCAAATCCCTCTCAAAATTGTTGAAATTCTCTTGAAGCTTTTAAAATTCTCTCTAGAATTTTCAAAATCCATGTCCACATGTTTACAATTTCACGTCAAAAAATGGCTAAAATTCCAGTTGAAATTTTTTCAAAGTCCCTTAAAAATTTTCCAATTTTTGTCCCAATTCTTCCCATTCCCATTGAAACTTTTCAAATCCCTCTCAAAATTGTTGAAATTCTCTTGAAGCTTTTAAAATTCTCTCTAGAATTTTCAAAATCCATGTCCACATGTTTACAATTTCACATAAAAAAATGGCTAAAATCCAGTTGAAATTTTTTCAAAGTCCCTTAAAAATTTTCCAATTTTTGTCCCAAATTCTTCCCATTCCCATTGAAACTTTTCCAAATCCCTCTCAAAATTGTTGAAATTCTCTTGAAGCTTTTAAAATTCTCTCTAGAATTTTCAAAATCCATGTCCACATGTTTACAATTTCACGTCAAAAAATGGCTAAAATTCCAGTTGAAATTTTTTCAAAGTCCCTTAAAAATTTTCCAATTTTTGTCCCAATTCTTCCCATTCCCATTGAAACTTTTCAAATCCCTCTCAACATTGTTGAAATTCTCTTGAAGCTTTTAAAATTCTCTCTAGAATTTTCAAAATCCACTTCCACATGTTTAAAATTTCACGTCAAAAAATGGCTAAAATTCCAGTTGAAATTTTTTCAAAGTCCCTTAAAAATTTTCCAATTTTTGTCCCAATTCTTCCCATTCCCATTGAAACTTTTCAAATCCCTCTCAAAATTGTTGAAATTCTCTTGAAGCTTTTAAAATTCTCTCTAGAATTTTCAAAATCCATGTCCACATGTTTACAATTTCATGTCAAAAAATGGCTAAAATTCCAGTTGAAATTTTTTCAAAGTCCCTTAAAAATTTTCCAATTTTTGTCCCAATTCTTCCCATTCCCATTGAAACTTTTCAAATCCCTCTCAAAATTGTTGAAATTCTCTTGAAGCTTTTAAAATTCTCTCTAGAATTTTCAAAATCCATGTCCACATGTTTACAATTTCACGTCAAAAAATGGCTAAAATTCCAGTTGAAATTTTTTCAAAGTCCCTTAAAAATTTTCCAATTTTTGTCCCAATTCTTCCCATTCCCATTGAAACTTTTCAAATCCCTCTCAACATTGTTGAAATTCTCTTGAAGCTTTTAAAATTCTCTCTAGAATTTTCAAAATCCACTTCCACATGTTTAAAATTTCACGTCAAAAAATGGCTAAAATTCCAGTTGAAATTTTTTCAAAGTCCCTTAAAAATTTTCCAATTTTTGTCCCAATTCTTCCCATTCCCATTGAAACTTTTCAAATCCCTCTCAAAATTGTTGAAATTCTCTTGAAGCTTTTAAAATTCTCTCTAGAATTTTCAAACTCCATGTCCACATGTTTACAATTTCACGACAAAAAATGGCTAAAATTCCAGTTGAAATTTTTTCAAAGTCCCTTAAAAATTTTCCAATTTTTGTCCCAATTCTTCCCATTCCCATTGAAACTTTTCAAATCCCTCTCAAAATTGTTGAAATTCTCTTGAAGCTTTTAAAATTCTCTCTAGAATTTTCAAAATCCATGTCCACATGTTTACAATTTCACATAAAAAAATGGCTAAAATTCCAGTTGAAATTTTTTCAAAGTCCCTTAAAAATTTTCCAATTTTTGTCCCAATTCTTCCCATTCCCATTGAAACTTTTCAAATCCCTCTCAACATTGTTGAAATTCTCTTGAAGCTTTTAAAATTCTCTCTAGAATTTTCAAAATCCACTTCCACATGTTTAAAATTTCACGTCAAAAAATGGCTAAAATTCCAGTTGAAATTTTTTCAAAGTCCCTTAAAAATTTTCCAATTTTTGTCCCAATTCTTCCCATTCCCATTGAAACTTTTCAAATCCCTCTCAAAATTGTTGAAATTCTCTTGAAGCTTTTAAAATTCTCTCTAGAATTTTCAAAATCCATGTCCACATGTTTACAATTTCATGTCAAAAAATGGCTAAAATTCCAGTTGAAATTTTTTCAAAGTCCCTTAAAAATTTTCCAATTTTTGTCCCAATTCTTCCCATTCCCATTGAAACTTTTCAAATCCCTCTCAACATTGTTGAAATTCTCTTGAAGCTTTTAAAATTCTCTCTAGAATTTTCAAAATCCATGTCCACATGTTTACAATTTCACGTCAAAAAATGGCTAAAATTCCAGTTGAAATTTTTTCAAAGTCCCTTAAAAATTTTCCAATTTTTGTCCCAATTCTTCCCATTCCCATTGAAACTTTTCAAATCCCTCTCAACATTGTTGAAATTCTCTTGAAGCTTTTAAAATTCTCTCTAGAATTTTCAAAATCCACTTCCACATGTTTAAAATTTCACGTCAAAAAATGGCTAAAATTCCAGTTGAAATTTTTTCAAAGTCCCTTAAAAATTTTCCAATTTTTGTCCCAATTCTTCCCATTCCCATTGAAACTTTTCAAATCCCTCTCAAAATTGTTGAAATTCTCTTGAAGCTTTTAAAATTCTCTCTAGAATTTTCAAAATCCATGTCCACATGTTTACAATTTCATGTCAAAAAATGGCTAAAATTCCAGTTGAAATTTTTTCAAAGTCCCTTAAAAATTTTCCAATTTTTGTCCCAATTCTTCCCATTCCCATTGAAACTTTTCAAATCCCTCTCAAAATTGTTGATATTATCTTGAAGCTTTTAAAATTCTCTCTAGAATTTTCAAAATCCACGTCCACATGTTTACAATTTCACGTCAAAAAATGGCTAAAATTCCAGTTGAAATTTTTTCAAAGTCCCTTAAAAATTTTCCAATTTTTGTCCCAATTCTTCCCATTCCCATTGAAACTTTTCAAATCCCTCTCAAAATTGTTGAAATTCTCTTGAAGCTTTTAAAATTCTCTCTAGAATTTTCAAAATCCATGTCCACATGTTTACAATTTCACGTCAAAAAATGGCTAAAATTCCAGTTGAAATGTTTTCAAAGTCCCTTAAAAATTTTCCAATTTTTGTCCCAATTCTTCCCATTCCCATTGAAACTTTTCAAATCCCTCTCAAAATTGTTGAAATTCTCTTGAAGCTTTTAAAATTCTCTCTAGAATTTTCAAAATCCATGTCCACACGTTTACAATTTCACGTCAAAAAATGGCTAAAATTCCAGTTGAAATTTTTTCAAAGTCCCTTAAAAATTTTCCAATTTTTGTCCCAATTCTTCCCATTCCCATTGAAACTTTTCAAATCCCTCTCAAAATTGTTGAAATTCTCTTGAAGCTTTTAAAATTCTCTCTAGAATTTTCAAAATCCACGTCCACATGTTTACAATTTCACGTCAAAAAATGGCTAAAATTCCAGTTGAAATTTTTTCAAAGTCCCTTAAAAATTTTCCAATTTTTGTCCCAATTCTTCCCATTCCCATTGAAACTTTTCAAATCCCTCTCAAAATTGTTGAAATTCTCTTGAAGCTTTTAAAATTCTCTCTAGAATTTTCAAAATCCATGTCCACATGTTTACAATTTCACGTCAAAAAATGGCTAAAATTCCAGTTGAAATGTTTTCAAAGTCCCTGAAAAATTTTCCAATTTTTGTCCCAATTCTTCCCATTCCCATTGAAACTTTTCAAATCCCTCTCTACATCGTTGAAATTCTCTTGAAGCTTTTAAAATTCTCTCTAGAATTTTCAAAATCCATGTCCACATGTTTACAATTTCACGTCAAAAAATGGCTAAAATTCCCGTTGAAATTTTTTCAAAGTCCCTTAAAAATTTTCCAATTTTTGTCCCAATTCTTCCCATTCCCATTGAAACTTTTCAAATCCCTCTCAAAATTGTTGAAATTCTCTTGAAGCTTTTAAAATTCTCTCTAGAATTTTCAAAATCCATGTCCACATGTTTACAATTTCACGTCAAAAAATGGCTAAAATTCCCGTTGAAATTTTTTCAAAGTCCCTTAAAAATTTTCCAATTTTTGTCCCAATTCTTCCCATTCCCATTGAAACTTTTCAAATCCCTCTCAAAATTGTTGAAATTCTCTTGAAGCTTTTAAAATTCTCTCTAGAATTTTCAAAATCCATGTCCACATGTTTACAATTTCACGTCAAAAAATGGCTAAAATTCCCGTTGAAATTTTTTCAAAGTCCCTTAAAAATTTTCCAATTTTTGTCCCAATTCTTCCCATTCCCATTGAAACTTTTCAAATCCCTCTCAAAATTGTTGAAATTCTCTTGAAGCTTTTAAAATTCTCTCTAGAATTTTCAAAATCCGTGTCCACATGTTTACAATTTCACGTCAAAAAATGGCTAAAATTCCAGTTGAAATTTTTTCAAAGTCCCTTAAAAATTTTCCAATTTTTGTCCCAATTCTTCCCATTCCCATTGAAACTTTTCAAATCCCTCTCAAAATTGTTGAAATTCTCTTGAAGCTTTTAAAATTCTCTCTAGAATTTTCAAAATCCATGTCCACATGTTTACAATTTCACGTCAAAAAATGGCTAAAATTCCAGTTGAAATTTTTTCAAAGTCCCTTCAAAATTTTCCAATTTTGGTCCCAATTCTTCCCATTCCCATTGAAACTTTTCAAATCCCTCTCAAAATTGTTGAAATTCTCTTGAAGCTTTTAAAATTCTCTCTAGAATTTTCAAAATCCATGTCCACACGTTTACAATTTCACGTCAAAAAATGGCTAAAATTCCAGTTGAAATTTTTCCAAAGTCCCTTAAAAATTTTCCAATTTTTGTCCCAATTCTTCCCATTCCCATTGAAACTTTTCAAATCCCTCTCCAAATTGTTGAAATTCTCTTGAAGCTTTTAAAATTCTCTCTAGAATTTTCAAAATCCACGTCCACATGTTTACAATTTCACGTCAAAAAATGGCTAAAATTCCAGTTGAAATTTTTTCAAAGTCCCTTAAAAATTTTCCAATTTTTGTCCCAATTCTTCCCATTCCCATTGAAACTTTTCAAATCCCTCTCAAAATTGTTGAAATTCTCTTGAAGCTTTTAAAATTCTCTCTAGAATTTTCAAAATCCATGTCCACATGTTTACAATTTCACGTCAAAAAATGGCTAAAATTCCAGTTGAAATGTTTTCAAAGTCCCTTCTAAATTTTCCAATTTTTGTCCCAATTCTTCCCATTCCCATTGAAACTTTTCAAATCCCTCTCCAAATTGTTGAAATTCTCTTGAAGCTTTTAAAATTCTCTCTAGAATATTCAAAATCCATGTCCACATGTTTACAATTTCACGTCAAAAAATGGCTAAAATTCCAGTTGAAATGTTTTCAAAGTCCCTTCAAAAATTTCCAATTTTTGTCCCAATTCTTCCCATTCCCATTGAAACTTTTCAAATCCCTCTCAAAATTGTTGAAATTCTCTTGAAGCTTTTAAAATTCTCTCTAGAATTTTCAAAATCCATGTCCACATGTTTACAATTTCACGTCAAAAAATGGCTAAAATTCCCGTTGAAATTTTTTCAAAGTCCCTTAAAAATTTTCCAATTTTTGTCCCAATTCTTCCCATTCCCATTGAAACTTTTCAAATCCCTCTCAAAATTGTTGAAATTCTCTTGAAGCTTTTAAAATTCTCTCTAGAATTTTCAAAATCCATGTCCACATGTTTACAATTTCACGTCAAAAAATGGCTAAAATTCCCGTTGAAATTTTTTCAAAGTCCCTTAAAAATTTTCCAATTTTTGTCCCAATTCTTCCCATTCCCATTGAAACTTTTCAAATCCCTCTCAAAATTGTTGAAATTCTCTTGAAGCTTTTAAAATTCTCTCTAGAATTTTCAAAATCCATGTCCACATGTTTACAATTTCACGTCAAAAAATGGCTAAAATTCCCGTTGAAATTTTTTCAAAGTCCCTTAAAAATTTTCCAATTTTTGTCCCAATTCTTCCCATTCCCATTGAAACTTTTCAAATCCCTCTCAAAATTGTTGAAATTCTCTTGAAGCTTTTAAAATTCTCTCTAGAATTTTCAAAATCCATGTCCACATGTTTACAATTTCACGTCAAAAAATGGCTAAAATTCCAGTTGAAATGTTTTCAAAGTCCCTTCAAAATTTTCCAATTTTTGTCCCAATTCTTCCCATTCCCATTGAAACTTTTCAAATCCCTCTCCAAATTGTTGAAATTCTCTTGAAGCTTTTAAAATTCTCTCTAGAATTTTCAAAATCCATGTCCACATGTTTACAATTTCACGTCAAAAAATGGCTAAAATTCCAGTTGAAATGTTTTCAAAGTCCCTTCAAAAATTTCCAATTTTTGTCCCAATTCTTCCCATTCCCATTGAAACTTTTCAAATCCCTCTCAAAATTGTTGAAATTCTCTTGAAGCTTTTAAAATTCTCTCTAGAATTTTCAAAATCCATGTCCACATGTTTACAATTTCACGTCAAAAAATGGCTAAAATTCCCGTTGAAATTTTTTCAAAGTCCCTTAAAAATTTTCCAATTTTTGTCCCAATTCTTCCCATTCCCATTGAAACTTTTCAAATCCCTCTCAAAATTGTTGAAATTCTCTTGAAGCTTTTAAAATTCTCTCTAGAATTTTCAAAATCCATGTCCACATGTTTACAATTTCACGTCAAAAAATGGCTAAAATTCCCGTTGAAATTTTTTCAAAGTCCCTTAAAAATTTTCCAATTTTTGTCCCAATTCTTCCCATTCCCATTGAAACTTTTCAAATCCCTCTCAAAATTGTTGAAATTCTCTTGAAGCTTTTAAAATTCTCTCTAGAATTTTCAAAATCCATGTCCACATGTTTACAATTTCACGTCAAAAAATGGCTAAAATTCCCGTTGAAATTTTTTCAAAGTCCCTTAAAAATTTTCCAATTTTTGTCCCAATTCTTCCCATTCCCATTGAAACTTTTCAAATCCCTCTCAAAATTGTTGAAATTCTCTTGAAGCTTTTAAAATTCTCTCTAGAATTTTCAAAATCCATGTCCACATGTTTACAATTTCACATCAAAAAATGGCTAAAATTCCAGTTGAAATTTTTTCAAAGTCCCTTAAAAATTTTCCAATTTTTGTCCCAATTCTTCCCATTCCCATTGAAACTTTTCAAATCCCTCTCAAAATTGTTGAAATTCTCTTGAAGCTTTTAAAATTCTCTCTAGAATTTTCAAAATCCATGTCCACATGTTTACAATTTCACGTCAAAAAATGGCTAAAATTCCAGTTGAAATTTTTTCAAAGTCCCTTAAAAATTTTCCAATTTTTGTCCCAATTCTTCCCATTCCCATTGAAACTTTTCAAATCCCTCTCCAAATTGTTGAAATTCTCTTGAAGCTTTTAAAATTCTCTCTAGAATTTTCAAAATCCATGTCCACATGTTTACAATTTCACGTCAAAAAATGGCTAAAATTCCAGTTGAAATTTTTTCAAAGTCCCTTCAAAATTTTCCAATTTTTGTCCCAATTCTTCCCATTCCCATTGAAACTTTTCAAATCCCTCTCAAAATTGTTGAAATTCTCTTGAAGCTTTTAAAATTCTCTCTAGAATTTTCAAAATCCATGTCCACACGTTTACAATTTCACGTCAAAAAATGGCTAAAATTCCAGTTGAAATTTTTTCAAAGTCCCTTAAAAATTTTCCAATTTTTGTCCCAATTCTTCCCATTCCCATTGAAACTTTTCAAATCCCTCTCAAAATTGTTGAAATTCTCTTGAAGCTTTTAAAATTCTCTCTAGAATTTTCAAAATCCACGTCCACATGTTTACAATTTCACGTCAAAAAATGGCTAAAATTCCAGTTGAAATTTTTTCAAAGTCCCTTAAAAATTTTTCCAATTTTTGTCCCAATTCTTCCCATTCCCATTGAAACTTTTCAAATCCCTCTCAAAATTGTTGAAATTCTCTTGAAGCTTTTAAAATTCTCTCTAGAATTTTCAAAATCCATGTCCACATGTTTACAATTTCACGTCAAAAAATGGCTAAAATTCCAGTTGAAATGTTTTCAAAGTCCCTTCAAAATTTTCCAATTTTTGTCCCAATTCTTCCCATTCCCATTGAAACTTTTCAAATCCCTCTCAAAATTGTTGAAATTCTCTTGAAGCTTTTAAAATTCTCTCTAGAATTTTCAAAATCCATGTCCACATGTTTACAATTTCACCGTCAAAAAATGGCTAAAATTCCAGTTGAAATTTTTTCAAAGTCCCTTAAAAATTTTCCAATTTTTGTCCCAATTCTTCCCATTCCCATTGAAACTTTTCAAATCCCTCTCAAAATTGTTGAAATTCTCTTGAAGCTTTTAAAATTCTCTCTAGAATTTTCAAAATCCATGTCCACATGTTTACAATTTCACGTCAAAAAATGGCTAAAATTCCAGTTGAAATGTTTTCAAAGTCCCTGAAAAATTTTCCAATTTTTGTCCCAATTCTTCCCATTCCCATTGAAACTTTTCAAATCCCTCTCAAAATTGTTGAAATTCTCTTGAAGCTTTTAAAATTCTCTCTAGAATTTTCAAAATCCATGTCCACATGTTTACAATTTCACGTCAAAAAATGGCTAAAATTCCAGTTGAAATGTTTTCAAAGTCCCTTAAAAATTTTCCAATTTTTGTCCCAATTCTTCCCATTCCCATTGAAACTTTTCAAATCCCTCTCAAAATTGTTGAAATTCTCTTGAAGCTTTTAAATTCTCTCTAGAATTTTCAAAATCCATGTCCACATGTTTACAATTTCACGTCAAAAAATGGCTAAAATTCCAGTTGAAATTTTTTCAAAGTCCCTTAAAAATTTTCCAATTTTTGTCCCAATTCTTCCCATTCCCATTGAAACTTTTCAAATCCCTCTCAACATTGTTGAAATTCTCTTGAAGCTTTTAAAATTCTCTCTAGAATTTTCAAAATCCATGTCCACATGTTTACAATTTCACGTCAAAAAATGGCTAAAATTCCAGTTGAAATTTTTTCAAAGTCCCTTCAAAATTTTCCAATTTTTGTCCCAATTCTTCCCATTCCCATTGAACCTTTTCAAATCCCTCTCAACATTGTTGAAATTCTCTTGAAGCTTTTAAAATTTGCTCTAGAATTTTCAAAATCCACTTCCACATGTTTAAAATTTCACGTCAAAAAATGGCTAAAATTCCAGTTGAAATTTTTTCAAAGTCCCTTAAAAATTTTCCAATTTTTGTCCCAATTCTTCCCATTCCCATTGAAACTTTTCAAATCCCTCTCAAAATTGTTGAAATTCTCTTGAAGCTTTTAAAATTCTCTCTAGAATTTTCAAACTCCATGTCCACATGTTTACAATTTCACGACAAAAAATGGCTAAAATTCCAGTTGAAATTTTTCAAAGTCCCTTAAAAATTTTCCAATTTTTGTCCCAATTCTTCCCATTCCCATTGAAACTTTTCAAATCCCTCTCCAAATTGTTGAAATTCTCTTGGAGCTTTTAAAATTCTCTCTAGAATTTTCAAAATCCATGTCCACATGTTTACAATTTCACATCAAAAAATGGCTAAAATTCCAGTTGAAATTTTTTCAAAGTCCCTGAAAAATTTTCCAATTTTTGTCCCAATTCTTCCCATTCCCATTGAAACTTTTCAAATCCCTCTCAACATTGTTGAAATTCTCTTGAAGCTTTTTAAATTCTCTCTAGAATTTTCAAAATCCACTTCCACATGTTTAAAATTTCACGTCAAAAAATGGCTAAAATTCCAGTTGAAATTTTTTCAAAGTCCCTTAAAAATTTTCCAATTTTTGTCCCAATTCTTCCCATTCCCATTGAAACTTTTCAAATCCCTCTCAAAATTGTTGACATTCTCTTGAAGCTTTTAAAATTCTCTCTAGAATTTTCAAAATCCATGTCCACATGTTTACAATTTCATGTCAAAAAATGGCTAAAATTCCAGTTGAAATTTTTTCAAAGTCCCTTAAAAATTTTCCAATTTTTGTCCCAATTCTTCCCATTCCCATTGAAACTTTTCAAATCCCTCTCAACATTGTTGAAATTCTCTTGAAGCTTTTAAAATTCTCTCTAGAATTTTCAAAATCCACGTCCACATGTTTACAATTTCACGTCAAAAAATGGCTAAAATTCCAGTTGAAATTTTTTCAAAGTCCCTTAAAAATTTTCCAATTTTTGTCCCAATTCTTCCCATTCCCATTGAAACTTTTCAAATCCCTCTCAAAATTGTTGAAATTCTCTTGAAGCTTTTAAAATTCTCTCTAGAATTTTCAAAATCCATGTCCACATGTTTACAATTTCACGTCAAAAAATGGCTAAAATTCCAGTTGAAATTTTTTCAAAGTCCCTGAAAAATTTTCCAATTTTTGTCCCAATTCTTCCCATTCCCATTGAAACTTTTCAAATCCCTCTCAACATTGTTGAAATTCTCTTGAAGCTTTTAAAATTCTCTCTAGAATTTTCAAAATCCATGTCCACATGTTTACAATTTCATGTCAAAAAATGGCTAAAATTCCAGTTGAAATTTTTTCAAAGTCCCTTAAAAATTTTCAATTTTTGTCCCAATTCTTCCCATTCCCATTGAAACTTTTCAAATCCCTCTCAACATTGTTGAAATTCTCTTGAAGCTTTTAAAATTCTCTCTAGAATTTTCAAAATCCATGTCCACATGTTTACAATTTCACGTCAAAAAATGGCTAAAATTCCAGTTGAAATTTTTTCAAAGTCCCTTAAAAATTTTCCAATTTTTGTCCCAATTCTTCCCATTCCCATGGAAACTTTTCAAATCCCTCTCAAAATTGTTGAAATTCTCTTGAAGCTTTTAAAATTCTCTCTAGAATTTTCAAAATCCATGTCCACATGTTTACAATTTCACATAAAAAAATGGCTAAAATTCCAGTTGAAATTTTTTCAAAGTCCCTGAAAAATTTTCCAATTTTTGTCCCAATTCTTCCCATTCCCATTGAAACTTTTCAAATCCCTCTCAAAATTGTTGATATTCTCTTGAAGCTTTTAAAATTCTCTCTAGAATTTTCAAAATCCACGTCCACATGTTTACAATTTCACGTCAAAAAATGGCTAAAATTCCAGTTGAAATTTTTTCAAAGTCCCTTAAAAATTTTCCAATTTTTGTCCCAATTCTTCCCATTCCCATTGAAACTTTTCAAATCCCTCTCCAAATTGTTGAAATTCTCTTGAAGCTTTTAAAATTCTCTCTAGAATTTTCAAAATCCATGTCCACATGTTTACAATTTCACGTCAAAAAATGGCTAAAATTCCCGTTGAAATGTTTTCAAAGTCCCTTAAAAATTTTCCAATTTTTGTCCCAATTCTTCCCATTCCCATTGAAACTTTTCAAATCCCTCTCAAAATTGTTGAAATTCTCTTGAAGCTTTTAAAATTCTCTCTAGAATTTTCAAAATCCATGTCCACACGTTTACAATTTCACGTCAAAAAATGGCTAAAATTCCAGTTGAAATTTTTTCAAAGTCCCTTAAAAATTTTCCAATTTTTGTCCCAATTCTTCCCATTCCCATTGAAACTTTTCAAATCCCTCTCAACATTGTTGAAATTCTCTTGAAGCTTTTAAAATTCTCTCTAGAATTTTCAAAATCCATGTCCACATGTTTACAATTTCACGTCAAAAAATGGCTAAAATTCCCGTTGAAATTTTTTCAAAGTCCCTTAAAAATTTTCCAATTTTTGTCCCAATTCTTCCCATTCCCATTGAAACTTTTCAAATCCCTCTCAAAATTGTTGAAATTCTCTTGAAGCTTTTAAAATTCTCTCTAGAATTTTCAAAATCCATGTCCACATGTTTACAATTTCACGTCAAAAAATGGCTAAAATTCCAGTTGAAATGTTTTCAAAGTCCCTTCAAAATTTTCCAATTTTTGTCCCAATTCTTCCCATTCCCATTGAAACTTTTCAAATCCCTCTCAAAATTGTTGAAATTCTCTTGAAGCTTTTAAAATTCTCTCTAGAATTTTCAAAATCCATGTCCACATGTTTACAATTTCACGTCAAAAAATGGCTAAAATTCCAGTTGAAATGTTTTCAAAGTCCCTTAAAAATTTTCCAATTTTTGTCCCAATTCTTCCCATTCCCATTGAAACTTTTCAAATCCCTCTCAAATTGTTGAAATTCTCTTGAAGCTTTTAAAATTCTCTCTAGAATTTTCAAAATCCATGTCCACATGTTTACAATTTCACATCAAAAAATGGCTAAAATTCCCGTTGAAATTTTTTCAAAGTCCCTTAAAAATTTTCCAATTTTTGTCCCAATTCTTCCCATTCCCATTGAAACTTTTCAAATCCCTCTCAAAATTGTTGAAATTCTCTTGAAGCTTTTAAAATTCTCTCTAGAATTTTCAAAATCCATGTCCACATGTTTACAATTTCACGTCAAAAAATGGCTAAAATTCCAGTTGAAATTTTTTCAAAGTCCCTTAAAAATTTTCCAATTTTTGTCCCAATTCTTCCCATTCCCATTGAAACTTTTCAAATCCCTCTCAAAATTGTTGAAATTCTCTTGAAGCTTTTAAAATTCTCTCTAGAATTTTCAAAATCCATGTCCACATGTTTACAATTTCACGTCAAAAAATGGCTAAAATTCCAGTTGAAATTTTTTCAAAGTCCCTTAAAAATTTTCCAATTTTTGTCCCAATTCTTCCCATTCCCATTGAAACTTTTCAAATCCCTCTCAAAATTGTTGAAATTCTCTTGAAGCTTTTAAAATTCTCTCTAGAATTTTCAAAATCCATGTCCACATGTTTACAATTTCACGTCAAAAAATGGCTAAAATTCCCGTTGAAATTTTTTCAAAGTCCCTTAAAAATTTTCCAATTTTTGTCCCAATTCTTCCCATTCCCATTGAAACTTTTCAAATCCCTCTCAAAATTGTTGAAATTCTCTTGAAGCTTTTAAAATTCTCTCTAGAATTTTCAAAATCCATGTCCACATGTTTACAATTTCACATAAAAAAATGGCTAAAATTCCCGTTTGAAATTTTTTCAAAGTCCCTTAAAAATTTTCCAATTTTTGTCCCAATTCTTCCCATTCCCATTGAAACTTTTCAAATCCCTCTCAAAATTGTTGAAATTCTCTTGAAGCTTTTAAAATTCT